>NC_090623.1:987016-990922 GCF_004359215.1 Bremia lactucae | reverse complement strand
GGTTTACCTTGGCTCAGAAAATACGAGCCAAGGATCAGCTGGCAGCATCGATCCGTAAAGATGCCTGCCACTTGTTCATCAGATGGCCATCTGATGAACGTCTTGGAGCGTCCACAAGCGTGTGGATGTACTACGAGTGAGTGCGATGGCCTCACTTGTGGTACGGTCGTTAGTACAACCGCACAAGAGACACTGGGTGTGTGCGCAGCTTGTGCGGGAGGTTTTACGTATAGATTAGGCCCTTCTTATTTTGTTCTCATAGAGCGTGGGCGCAATTTGGTCTGAAAATTTCGCAGACACGACCTTTTAGCTAGAAATTTAGCGATTAACAAGACTTTGACACCGATCGCATTAGATTCAATACAGCTTCTCTTCAGTATATGCTAATTATCTTGGCTATAAGCTACACATTGTAAGACATTTACGCGTCACGAGAAACTCTTACACCTGCTTTCGAAAGGTGGCAGGGCTGAGATCAGCAAGCCAATCGGCAACGTTTCCCACCAAGCCCTGAGCGACGTAGCGGTAGCGTTGACGGAACGCGCGAGCATGTGAGTCGTTTGCACTGAATTAAGTATAGCGTGAAAATGCATGAAGACCTCTGTGTAATCAAATCAACAACGGGGAGCTTTGGGATTTAACGATTCGGCGTAATAGTAAACACTGCGCTCAGCGATGCGATTAACGTTCTCAGTTCGACCATCAGTCTCTGGATGCCCCGACATAACTAATCTAGTTCTTAGCACCAAGAAAATCGACTTCAAAAATGTAGCCGTGAAACGGAGCTCTCTACCAGAGAAAATTGCCGCTACCAAACTGTGCTGACGAAATTCGTGATTTAAAACAGCTTATCCGTAATTTGGCCATCAATGGTAGCAAAAGAACACATTGCGATCATGCTGATTTAAATATTTGTCATTGCATTGACAACTAGGGCGCAATAAAGACTTACCGAAGCATCTTAACGGTCATCAAAATTACGATGCCTAACACAATCAATAGACATGGACTTATAACACAGGTGCGAGCAATCGGACAAGCGGCCCACCGAGGCTTTACCAGGTAGAACAACTCGCATGTGTGCTCCTTTTACAGACTCATTTGTATAGTTTCGGTCACCAACAGTACGGGCTGACCAAGCAGCAGGTCTTTTGTCTTCATTGACTGAGATGACCGCTAAGAGCAGTTTCATATGCTTCATTGAGGATTCAATACCATAGCTTTTCATCGTGAGGAGCTGAGATGCGAGGAAGATCCGCTGAATTTGTCAATAGCACATAAAGCCGTTTTTTATCGAGAATCTTTGTGACATAGCACGGAATCGGCGACTTAGATGCGAGATGTAATCTTATCCTTGGTATGCCCTGTCCTGAAAACCATAAGCTCGGGATAGATTAAAGGTCTAAGACCTTAGGTGCAATACGCAATGTTTTAGCAAAGCTTAGGTAAGACCTCTGCTAAGCAACAAAAACGCTGTTGGTGCGAGCAATTGCCGAATCTACCCGTGCTAGGCATTGGACTGTCTGAACTCATTAATCTAAATTTAATTACATTGGCCTCAAGCGTGGGTCATTGAATCTAAGTGAAACCTGACGTATTCCCGAATTTTGACAAAAAAATCACCGAATTGTGGGCCAAGCACAGAGTAACTTGAGTGTGATTTATCTGATGCACTTGTAGTGGCACATTAAAAACAGCGAGTGGGGTCGGCCATGATGGCGGTAGCCTTCACCAAATAATCAGTGTGACATCAATGACGATTTTTTCCGCGCTAAGCACGTGGCTACAATGGTGCGTGAGAGTACGTCTCTTCAAACGAACGCTGCAATTTCGTGTCAAGAAGCCGAATACTTAGTGGCGCATTGTGCATGCTTATAATCATCTTAATACGAACACAATCACCAATGCCTCGAAATGAATTTCTTCTGAACAATATGGTGGAATGTATATTCTACAGTGCGCTCGGATTAGTCAGTGGCTATTATCAATCGCTAGGGCGAGCTAGTGATTTTCCGCTTGCAGCGGTTAAAGCCCCAAGCGGTATGCTTCGATAGCGGTTGGTGCCCTAAGGGCTTACCAATGCTCCGGATACTTTATCGTCTGATGACACAACTGCTCCTTCATCATCGAGGATAACTATACGGATGATAACACATGTCCATAGACGCGCGGAATAGGGTTTGTCGAATGTGAATAATTACGTAGATCATTTACGAGCGGTGCTCGAATGGACGCGCACGAAAAGTTGCATGCAATCACATCGAAAAGCATGTTTACTACGGACAGAAAACCAGTACTATGATGCTTCATTCAAAATCGAGACTTTATAGTGAATTACGCTAAAGTGAAAGTCATAGTAGCTTAACCGGGTCGTGAGAATTAAAAGGACTTGAGCACCTGGCTTGGTCAGGCCAACTCTTTGCATAAGTACAGCGAAATTTTGCTGGTATTCCTTGGACATTTTCGAATCTCCTCAAAAGGATGCGGATTGGTGCTGGACTAGCACCGAGAATAACGTTTTTACGTTTTCTATCAGGAAAGGAGAGTATCCTACATGCTTCAATTTTGGCTCTGCCGATCCTTATCGGTCTTTTAGTGTCGTCATAGACGCATCTGACTTTGTCATAGGCAGTGCGCAGTTAGAAACCATTGTTGGGGGATGGGGTGGCGATCTTATTGTTGCGTTTAAATCTCGACAGCTTATAGCTGTTGATAAAAATTACCCATCTCGTGACAAAAAGCTACTTGCTGTGATGTATGCTTTCGTCAAATTCAGAGTAAATTTGCTTGTCTCGAAGCTATTTGGGATCGATGCAGAAATGCGTCTTTACGCACTGCGACTCAGTCGACTAACTTCTCGCCTCATCTCTTGCAGACGATGGCCCGATGGCTTAGTATCACTAAGATGAAAGATTAGCCGGAATTTCAACACTCGTCGAACTACCTCGAACTAATTCAGTGGCAGAGCTTTCCGCTTGCCTATTTGAAATACCACAAGTTTGATTAGTATTGATTTTGAATGCAATGGCGAATGAAGGCTTCGACATATGCAAGAAGCTCGTGACAAAATCTTAATAGCTCCATGTTTGTAAGTGTCGACCTCTTCAGCATTGCAAATCCAAGACTGAAACGTTGAATTATTAAAGTGCTTTGCCTGCGTGGCATAAACGGTGTGAAGGCAATTAATGGCCTGATTCGTCTAACAAGTCATAACCAATGGACCTCAGCCTCGCTGAGGAAAGAAAGGTATTGCGTTACGCTTTTAGACAGCAGGTGATATCAATATATGTTCTATGTGCGAAACAGGACGCAGTTGTGTACGTGTCCATTACGTAATCTGGACATGGCTCGGACGAGGATCATACCAAAAATCTGGTACGGTGCCGGAAAACGCCGACTCCCAGTGTTCGCGAGGCTCTCTATGTAACCGGGCACTGCGACTTGTACTGTTTCAGTACAAGTCCACTTCACACTGCTTCAGTTGTGAGTGGTGCCTTTCGTTAGGTGACGTACACTGTACGTATAGAGGACGACTTCTCTTAAGACAAGTTAACTTAAGAGGGTAAAATCAAAACTGTATTAATATAGTTAAGTGTCTCTTAAGCTATCTTTGTAAATGCTGTCTTAACTATAAACTAATACTAAACATGTAAATGTATTCTTATCTATCTTATCTTGTAACTCTCTTTGATTACTTCTACAGCTGATTAGTCTGCGGAATAAATAGACATAATGGCCTATACTATTTATGGATAAGAATTCAGGATATTACTATATAAAGTAATATCCTCCAAATATTATCTACCTGTTAGATAATATATTAATTAACAACCTTTAAGTGTTAATTTCATGTAACGATACACCCCGTTACAGCAGAGCAAGTATTATAATGGTCTATATCTACCA
>NC_090623.1:971137-986916 GCF_004359215.1 Bremia lactucae | reverse complement strand
CAGATTGTGGCGGCTTCGAAGCTTTCGAGCACTTGTTGCGACATAGTGCGAGTGCTTGAAATTGGTCCTGGTACCGGAAATTTGACGTCCAAGTTGTTGCAACTGAATCCCGTACTGATAGTCCATGCAATTGAATTCGATCTACGTATGGTGGAGCAACTGAAGCTCCGATTTCCGGCCGAGATCAATGCAGGTCGTCTCATATTGGAGCATTCCGACTTCGAGGATTTTCGCTTTGGAGAGCAAACAGACTCTACTCAAAGCGAAAAGCGCCTCTTTAGCGCTTGCGTAGCCAATATTCCGTACCACTTGTCGTCTATAGTAGTGTCAAGACTTTCAAATTACATGCATCGCTTCTCCACGACATTTAAATGTGCAGTGCTGCTTGTACAAGAAGAATTTGCTTTGCGACTGTTGGCTCAGCCAGGTGATAAGATCTATAGTCGGCTAAGTGCAAATACAGCTCTTGTTGCGGATGTCACGTCGATTGTGAAGGTACCAAGAAAGCATTTTGTCCCTCCTCCAAAGGTGGAGTCGAGGGTGATTAAATTGGTCCCTCGCGCTGCTACGACGCCCACATTGCCATCCAATGAGGCTTATTTTTTTCCAAAATTTGACGCATTATTAAGACTATGTTTTGAGCGTAAGAATAAGACATTACGAGCATTATTGCTCGCGAAGACAGCAAGATCGCAGTACTTGCTCAACGAAGACGCACAAATGGACACGGAAGACGAGTATCAAGATGTAACAAAGCGTGTTGAAGCAGCATTACTTGCGACAAACCTCACGTCTAATCGAGCAGTAAAGGTTTCAGTATCTGAGTTCATTCACTTGATGCACGAGCTGCACGAACGCGGGATTGATCTACGACCAAGCCAGACCCGCCATTTTCGAAATTAATACACCAAAAGTCTTAAGTTCTAGTCAATGGACACCAAAATGTCTACTCTTGTCCATTTCCTACACTTTTCGTCATTACTATCGTCTTTTCTAGCATTTATACACGTTCAAAATGGTCTTACAAGAGGTTGAAATTATTACGTTGCTCGTCGTTCAACGAAAAGCTCCACGTGACTCCGTCTCGAAGAGTCAATGCGTGCTGCCACTTTTCTGGCGCTTGCTAAAAATGTGGCCACGATGTCGATGATTTATATGGGACACACGAAACTCTTCGGCAATAGGCGATTCGTCGTTTTGCATATCTCGTTGTCGCTTGTGTAAATTTTTCGAATTGAGATTGCCATGAGGAACTCCTCCACTAATCAGCAGTGGTCCCGACGAGACTGTCGACGCGGAGCTTTTATTCAACGACGTTAGCTTAGACTCGCGAGCCACAACCTGAACAAATCCCTCGCCCTCTTCTGAACACTGTTTTTGCTTTTTATAACTTGGAAACAATGGCTGGACACTACGTGTCGGGCTATTATTGATAATTGCGTCACATTGATTGCCAAAAGTGGCACGTCGTTTACGTGAATGTGGTGTCTCGTCAGCAAGATTGTTGCTATTTGGACTTCGAACTCGTAGCGGGGACTGATATGATGTATTATGGTTCTCTTCCACGCTCTCGTTTTCCAAGCTCTCAATTTCCGTACACTCCGTGGCTTCATTCGTCTCTTGTTCGGCAGGTTTAAGTCCATGCTCCTTGTTTAATGTATTACGAAAGGATATGGACACCTGACCAATCCGTTGAATGAGCGACAAGGACGTCTCGTTGCCATCCTTATCCGCAATCGGCGACGCCCTCTCGGCCGCAGGCATAGCGTCGCTTTCAGTTCGATTCATTAACTGAGATGTCTTTGCTTTACTCGAGATGTCTTCAACTGCAGCCTCCGAATTTTCGCTGCCCCCAGCCTGCTCAATGTCTCGTTGCTTCATCTTTCGCGTAAGCTCCTCAATCGCTGCATACGAGTCGAGACCTTGGCGCTTAAGTCGCCCGAGCTCTTGCTTTACAATAAGAGCACGCACAGCATCTTCGTGATTCATTTGAAACTGACGCACAACATCCCGCACGGCGATGGCATCGGGCGGCTCCAGGCTTGCTACGATGCGTCGCAAGAGCAGCTTCACAGCTTCCTCGCGTCTGATTCCACTTGTGAGAAGCAGCTGTAGCTCTTGCTTGACCACGCCTTGGAATTCACGCTGCGCTTCAAGCATACGAGCACTCGAGAGTGAGCCAGCGCGAGGCGCGGACGCCACGCGCCGGGTCGACGTCGGAGCTTCCATGAGCATAAGTCCGAAGAAGCAGGACGGAAAGTGCGGTGGCTTAAGAGGTTCAAACTTTGTTCTGATTGGTTTATAAGAAGGTTTTTCTATCAAAAACATATCATTTAAGATCGTTCAATCACAAAATAAATTCTTTTTTTTTGCCAATCAGATCGATCATCGAAACAGATTACAGATACAACACGAAAAGCCCTAAGATGGCTCACCGCCTGTCGCAGAAGCGCAATGTTAAGACGTACGAGCGTCCAGGACTGAGCGAAGAGGAACTCGAGGAAATTCGTAAGACGTTTAATCTTTTTGATACCGATGGTTGTGGCACGATCGATCCCAAAAAGCTTAGGGTGGCGTACAGTCAGTTAACTTCGAAGCCAGGAATCCGACCATTTATCAAATCGTTGGCGATATTGATCGAGATATAAGTGGTTTGATCGACTTTAATGAGTTTCTTAACCTGATGACTCTCAAAATGGTCGCCGGGTATGCTCGATTGCGTTGTGTGCATAGTGACTGATTCCGTAGTGCTGCTTAGAGTGACAAAGACTCAAGAGAAGACATTCAAAAGGTTTTCAATCTCTTTGACAATGACCAGACGGGTAAAATCTCACTTCGTAATCTCATGCGTGCGGCCAAGGAATAAAACAAAACCATGACAGACACTGAGCTACTCGAAATGATTGAAAATAGCTGATACGGATCAAGATGGAGAGATTGAGGGTGAAGAGTTTTATACCGTTATGACGAAGGAGGCTTTCACGTAGTCTTATGCATGTGTGTCCATGCTAAGAAGAATACAGAATGGTATTGGACTAGCATAAGCTCTAAACCTCATCATGTAAATTATAAGTAAAATTTCTTCCCTTTAAATTTTAGTAATCTGCAGTGGCATCATTTAGAGCGACACAAATGACGGCCTTGTGGTGGCCGCTGTACTGCCGAATGGCCTCGCCCTGACTCAAATCCCATAGTCGAGCACTTTGGTCGGACGAACACGTAACTAAATACGACGACACGGCCGAAAACGCACAATCCCAGACCCACCGTTGGTGGCCCTGCAACGTATGGATCAATCCTGCGCTACTCGGCACAGGGGGCGCGATCGGGCCCATTGAGGCACTCATACTCGACGAGCTCAGCTGTCGTTGTGAACTTATGGACCCATTGCCAGTAGCTTCCGGTTCGATGACGTTACCGCTCGCAGAAGCCGCCATGACCATTGGTAAATTCCATACTTTCGCAGTTTTGTCCGATGAACATGTAGCCAAGAATTTGCCATTGGAACTGATTTGAGTCTTTAGAATGTATCCACTATGGGCCTGAATAGATCCGTGTAGTTCATAGTGACCCTCGGCTCTAGGGCAGTAAAAGAAGCATTTGCCGTGGTTTGTCGCTGCAACGAGCGCACTGCCATCTCGAACAATGTCCACGGATCGAATACTACTTTCTTCTGTCTCACCTGTTGGGGGCTCGAGCTTTGTCGTCAATGCGTTGGCTGTGAGATCGTACACGCGCACGACTCCGTTTTGGTCGCCCACGAATAGCTCGGCCTGGTTCGGGTGCAGCACTACCGAATTGAGTGGCACTCCAGCGTTGTAGCTGCGCTGACAGCCGGGTGCACGCAAGTCCCATATCTTGACGCATCCGTCGTCCGAGCACGAGTACATCCATTTACCGTGGCACTGAAAGCCCAGGGATGTGACATTACTAGCGTGGCCATCGTAACTCGTGACATGATTGGGATTATTGCTGTTGATTTCAAAGAGACGGATATGCGGATTGCCCGCTGCCGCTATGTACTTCTTGTCTGGTGTAATTTGGAGACAATTTACTTGCTGTAGCAAATGATAGCCAAAAGAGTTAGTTTTAATACAAATGCATAGGTTAGCAGCGTACCGAGTCAGGATACTTGACCGTGCGGTTACACGTACCCGACGCGGCCTCCCAGAAGCGTATGGTGTGGTCATAGCCTGCAGTCGCGAGCACCACGCCTGCCATGACTGAGGGTACACGGAAATCGTTTGTTAGGGGTACACTACTCGCCACAGTATTTACTAATTCCCAATAAGTAACCCTTTTAATTCCTCCGTTCATAAATGGCCCAACCGGCGGCGACAGGGGCGGCGTCCACGTCCGCGGCGCCTCCAGTCTTACTGTCGACTTCCTCCCCGTCTAATCAGGACCGGAATGAAGCGAAGACTCACGCGTGTCCTAGCTATTCGGCTTTGTCTTCTGATACCGAGCAGAAGCCGCAGAATGTCGCCGCAGAATCTCCTTCCGCGAAAGCGGAACCACCTACAGACTCTTTAGAGGCCACCGTGAACGTTCGTGCTGCCAAGATTGCTAAACTATTGAGTACACAAGCTGTCATGATTGATTGCACGACCCAGGAGCAGGAGGAGGTGCGCAAGATGCAACAGCTTGCGCTTGCCCAGCAACCGGTGCAGCAGTTTCAAGCAATGACCCAGGAGCTCGAGGCGCCATCGCGATTTGCAATGAAGCCATCTAGTACAATAAGCAGTAGTCCTACAATAATCACCCCAAGTGTGGTGGGACTGGTAAAAACAACCAACGACTTGCCGAAACATCAATCCGAGCAATTAACAAAGCTGCAACAAAACGCACCGCGTCAAGCTCAGTCCGTACAACCACAATCTAATGAGGAGTGGTTACGAAATAAATTCCTGCTCGAACAAGAAAAACCAATGCTCTTGAAACTCCAAACGCAGCAGCAGGATGGACACTCCGGAAACACCGCCACCGCCACATTGATTGCTGACAAATTGCTAACGCAGCAGCAACAAGTACTTCGCCAGCAGCAATTATTCCGTAGCATGCTCCAGAAGCAACAAGATCAGCAGAAGGCCCAACTTCACTTTAAAATGCAGCTGCAAAAAGGTGGAAACACCGTGCCACCATTAATGCCTCGGATAACTGGCAAGAAGTCAACAACGACAGCAACAACGACATATTATTCCATGAAAAAGAGAAAATTAAAGAGTGCAGTTGACATGGAACTCGAGTTGCTGGCCAAAGTGTGTATACGAGTAGCGAGTGCACGAACTGACTGCGAAATGCGACAAGCATTGGACAAAATGGCGTCATGGCTTCATCGATGTCCCAAAGTGATTCTGCTTCAGATTGCTGAACGCGATTATCGAGATTCGATCGCCTATCGTCGACCAATGCTGATGCAGCAAAACCGCTGGCCTTTGGATCTTCAAGTCAAGTCGGAATGGATCACGCAGAAAATCGAAAGTCTGCTGGCAGTGTCTCTTCTTCGAGAACAGAAGAAAGATGCACGAGAGAAGACAGTAAAGAAAGAGGCGACTGTTAATAGTGCTGTTGGAACCTTTGCGGTGGCTAGACACAATGAGCTTAAAGGAGTCTTTGCAACAACGATCAAGTCAGCAGCATTGGAGACAATACCGCTTTCAACGAACAAGGCTACAGTTGAGCGAGAGTATGCCGAAGTGAAAGCACAGCTACAATCCCGACAGATTGAGATGAATCAAAAAGCCAAGGCCAAACGAGACGCAGCCAAGCTAGAAGCTTCGAATGTGGTGGACAGTGCGGCCACTGCAGCAATGGCAGGAACTTGTTACAAGCGTCCATTGCAGTTTCAAGGGTCGGATTCCTTCCAAAAGTCGCCGATTTCTTCAATTCAGACGGTAACGACCTCAGTGACGAGCATGTATCGACCACCATCTACGACTACGATCCCTCCCATCTCTCCTCAAGTTGCCCAGCACCTTTATGATTTGGATCTGAGTCCCCGAGCAACCTCGGAGCCAGACGACAAGATGTACCTCCCATCCAGAATTGTGTCGAAAATCATGTACAATGCCTTGCCAAGGGCCTCCGATCCACGTGGTGCTTCACAAAACATACAATCTGCTCAAGGTTGCAATGCTCAAGAGGATCACGACTCGTTCCAGGACTCGATTACTATTAGCGACGACGCCGTGACGTTCATGCAAGAGTGCGTGACCGAGTTTTTACTTTATTTTACAAGTGAAGCCCGCGATGTTTCGGTCTTACAAAACCGAAAAACGAAGAAAGGAATTGGCTTGTCGATTTCAGGAACTCATATTGTCGAAAGTATGGACAATCTCGGATTGACTTCGTACGCTCAGGTGTTGTCCAAGTATAATGAAAAGGTGAAGGAGTTTCAAGAGGCCGCGGCACGAAGAAAGATCGAGCGCAAGAAAATGACCCAACTGCAGAGAGCTACAGCCGCTGTTAATGCAATGACGGCGGAAAGATTTGGAGTGTACGGACATATTGGCGCGAACTCGAAACCAATGTTGCTTGATAATACTCAAAAGGGGAATGGGCCTTTAATTAGTCATTCTGATGTGATGACAGGATCTAAACCGACAGCTTTGGGATCGACAGTCTTATCAGTCACAACGACACCCACAACGTCAAAAATAACGATACCAACAACTGAAGAATGAGATTTTTTAAATTTATTTGTGCTCGTCCTACTTATTGAGAAATGGCATGATGATGTGCAGATAACGTCCACACGATTAATTCTTTAAATAATTTTGTGTTTGTACCACAGTAGATTTTTTTCTGTTTTGATACCCCTCCCTTTTTTGATAGCCATTCTATTTTAATAACTTGATTTAATCCCTTCTTGGATTATCAAAAAAGTTTTATTTGATCAAAATTGGCCTCTATCAAGCAGCTCCTCTGATATTAGGCCGTGACCACACAAACTCCTTTTTAATTTATTTATGGAGGTTACAGCTTTGAGGACCACGTCAAATGCTTTCTGTTCAAATTAAGTGTGATGGGTATTTGTCTCATTAGAAGGGATGGCTTAGTGACGCAGTGTTAAAAGTGCAACCGTGCGGTTAACTGTTTAGACGCGGATCAACACTAGTACGACTCTCTGAGTCGTGTCTTTAGTTCTGTAGAAGTAAGTCTGCAAAGTAGCTGCTGACTAAGTGCTAATTCTTCTTAGTTCCGATGACTCCCTTACTTGCTCCTGCATCTTACACAACTGCTCCATAAAAACAGGGTCCATGTTTACTTGCTGTAACATGAACAGCTGACTATTTTGGAACCATAATTGCACATTTGTGCGTGGAAATTTGGCAGTGGCTTGCTGTCATCATCGTCATTATTCTCCTCACATGGCTGGCGAAACCGCTCGATAACTATATGTAATGGGGCACACATCGGTTGGAGAACCGTTGGTGTGGTACATTTACTTTATGAGTAAAATACCTATCTGATTTTTAAAATAATTAGTTACTTAAATCATTTTAGTATGGGTAACAAATGTGGTCGCCAGATATAAATCTGGCGGCCAAAATATATTTCGAATTAGCTAGGGTAAAGTTTTTAGATTTAAAAAATGAAATAAAGTGCAGTTCCCCTTTTGATCTTAAAGCGTTAAGTGCCTTTCTAAGGCTTGCGCATTGATCTGTAAGAGATAGAAGCCTTATAAGGTATACCCTCTTGGGCACATGGCTCTACGAACCCCTGAATCCCTTGAACAAGGATTCGTTAAGCTTTATTAGCTTGTACGACTCCCTGAGTTGTTAAAACCCATTAGTTTAGTTCAATAGAACTAAGTGACTCTCTGAGTCTGAAAGTCTTCCTCTGACTTTATAGGCGAGGTAGCTCCGCTACACTTTATGCACACAAACTTTTCATGGCCCTCAAGTTGCTTTATTGTCAAAAAGCTGATAGCATGCAAGCGCCAGAAAGACTGTCTTGTAGATGTCTTTGACAATTACCTTCATATACGCTGAACCGCTTTCGCCGTGTCGTTTACGCGATTGGATGTTGTGGCGCTGGTTGAACCTTGTAAGCCATCCACTCGGAAAAAGTGGTTAGTTCTCTTCAGTGTAAAGCTCTGATTTGTTGTAGCCTCATTTTGATCAGGTCACCTGCACATGAAAGCCTCAGTAAGGAGCGGAGGGCTTATGATGCTGGGTTGTTCTCAGGTCTTGCCAGACATACTGCGCTTTCGTTGCTTGGACCAAGCAAACAGTGCATATCAAGGCGAGGGTATTACTTCGCGATGGGATTTAATGTCATGCTGATTATTATCTGACTCGGTATTTAAAAGCTTTGAATCATAATTAACGTGTTTGAAGTTGTTGCTTGCGTAACCTTTAAAGTGTCGCGTCTCTTACAAAGTTGGATTGGGATTTTGAAGGATTTTAACGGCGATGCTTACGAATTGCGTGACGGATAAGATCATTGAGCATTTGCGCGAGAATCCTTTCGCAATACCTCCACCACGGCAAGACAAGTTTAATAATTATTATAAAGGATGTCTTTTACCTGATTTAGGCTGGTCAGCAGACACGAAAAATGCAGAATGTATTATTCAGGTATTACAGTCTTAATTCCCTATTCAATTTACTTTATCCACCCCCTTTCTCCCTCGATGCGGCAGTTCTACCGGTTCATTCATGCGTTAATTAATTGTTTCGGACAAAAACGCTTAACCCCTTCTCATTTAATACTTCCTCTCGGTCCCGACCCATCGACACAGAGAGTTTCTTCTGTAAATGCAACCGTGCTGGCCACCTTCATCTAGTGGTTGACCTATTTATTTGTCTGAGGAAGACGTATAGGCTTGAGATACAGCAGACCTCTGAATTGCTTATCTGATGGTTTGGGTTTTAGATTAGCATGCTGAATTTTGCAAAAATACATTTTACTTCTTCGACAATGCATGCTATACCATATTACCGCATGGACCAAAAAGTAAATTGCTTGTCGGTAACCTCGTTGTATACTAGGGTTCAGAGTCTTTTTTGGGGCATAGAGTATCTGGGTCTGTGTGGGAATGCCCAGTTCGACCTATTGAGCCTGCATTTCCACTGTAATACCGTCCGTGGACTATTATAAGAGGACTTGAATTTTTTTGCCAAGGTTGGTTACAGTGAATTAGGAATTGCATTAATTCAAAGTTTAAGATAGTCACTCCAAGTTAGTTACGAACATGCTTGAAGAGGTGAATAAGTCAGGTGAAAAAGCGGCTAAATGACTTCGAGCACGTAGAGCTAAAAGCTTCGGTCAGCTTTTGCTCTAGAAATCAGCTCGGATGGACGATGGAGGCAAGACAAGAGAAAATAGGCGAAATTCTTCTATTTCAGTGCTATAGACTCTCTCTTTGACCCTAGCACGATTAATAACGAACATATTTTAAGCCAAAGCTCAGAGTAGAAGACGACATCAACATGGCACAGGTGCTCCCGAGAACCAGTCACGAAAAAGCTGCGTCGATGGCTGCTGGGGCTATTCCTCCTCACACACACGAAAGGAGCGCGGACGCTAACGCGCTAAAAAATGTTCTCACGATGCTGAGCGGCATAGACAAGCGCATGAAGAAGATGATACTGTCACAGGCGAGGATTACCAAAGACGAGCGCAGGCGAGGCTTTGCTGACAGCGACATGTTCAACTTAATGCTTGGCACTGCATGTGCGGGCAAGTTACATCAAGAAGCTCTGGGCTGCTCAGACTTGCGAAACTACCAAGCGCCGTGCCCTGTGATGGAAAGGCTTGACAAGTTTAGGTCCAGGGATCATCAAGATCTGCAGCAGCCCGCACAGTCGCCACTCACTCGCCCGCCTCATTGCTATCGTACCAGCAGCTGTCGCAGCCGCAAATCCCGTGCAAGATCCAAGGACGACTCCCGATACAAGGCAGGGCAAGCTTGCGATACGCAAATTCGATAGTGCTGACGGTAACGTTGATTTCAGGTAATTTTTTTTGTGCTGGGGAAAGACTTTTTAGCGACAGTTGGACATTGCTCAAGAGTCGTGCAGACTTCCATGGACTATAAATGTGAAGCCAGATTTAACGGGATTGCTTTAGACCGGCACTGGAGCTCTACTTCAACAAGCAACTTGACACATGGTGAGCTGTGCTACCGACTTTGCAGTACGTTATGCAGCGTATCAAGACCAACATTACTGCAGTTCAAGCGATGATTATTTACGGCAAAGACATCAATCGCTCGTGGCGGGGACGTCATCTCTGCCTCGCCGCGGTCAGTAATGCAGCTAAAGGGGTCGAGTAGCAGATTTTCGAGAATATAGTACGCTACGCATCGCCTAAACTTTTCATGATGGCGAAGTACCAAACGCATCGCGTCGACTACCTCGTGTTTACTGAGGAACTTGCGCATTTTATGCGATTGGTATGGAATCTCGATCAGGGCGGGCTGTTGGAAAAGAGAAGTCACTCATATGGAGACATGACGTTGCTTACGGAGACACGTCCTGCTATGGCGAATAGTAGGACTTGTCAAGGCTAATTGTCAAACAAGAAGACTGACAACACAAATGGAGGCCTTCGAAGCAAGGGCGGCGGAAATATTGTGCTCGCAGTTGGCGATGGCACTAGTGCGGTGAACTCGCGCCATGCTAATTGGCACAGACACTGGCGATTGGAAACATCACTGATTGTGGCGGTTACGAATGAATGCTGGACAGTGGATCCAGTCGCCACCTGGTCAACAATTCGCCTCTGTTATTAAAAGCAAAACTATGCGAACATGAGTGGGCATCTAACTAATAAAGGGTTGTTGAAGATGCCACATGGATACTTACTGCGTTAGCTAAAGAGTAGCAGCGAGACGTTACATTAAGTGATGTCTACTTTGCTCCAGAACTATTGCACACTTATAATTCGTTGAGCAAGCTCGAGTGCAAGGGGTACCGAGTCGTGTATGATGGCACAAACCGCAATCATACACGACTCGCAAGACGCAGCGATGGTGAAGTCGTTTCTGATTTATCGATGGATACTAATGATCTTATCTCGAAGGCAGTGAACCTGATGTGTAGTCAAAGTACTCCTAGTGACTTTTTAGTGGGGACATTAAGTCATGAGATATTGGACGCATCAGCCAAGGACATGCAAAGTGGATCACTGTGCTACTTCCATCAGTGTCTGGGTCATTTGACTTTCGACGCAATTGAGCGGATGACAAGAGTTCCAGCATCTGACATCAAAATTACGCACCGATCAAGTTTGTGTGTGTCGTGCTGAAGGGAAGCATTGAGAATAAGTAGCCGCACAAGGACACAGTGCTAACTCGCCGATGGACGGTAATGGCGGCGTCATATGCTTGACCTGTAAGGGCCCGATGACACCAAGGGACCAACATGAAAACCGGTACGTGATTATTAAATGGATCACAGGTCAAATAACTGCTGCGTATTTGTCGCGTACATGAGATAAGGCCGAATAGCGGAACAAAGTATGAAAATTTCGACCTATTTGCAAGTCCATAGGATTTATCAGGACGATTTTAAAAAGCGAGTGATTAAGCATCGAATGGAACGGTTAAGCGAATGCATTGAATGGTGATTTGGTCGCTCGGTGAAATATGCAAGTCGACAGTCGTTGTCGTTGTGGAGTAATGCATACTTCATAAGTTCTCATTCGCAGCTCAAAAAGCGAGCATCGCCGACGGAGGTGCTCGCAAAACGTGCTTCTAATTTGCGTGACATTGTAGCATTGGGACTTTTGTGTTTTGTTAACCGCGACCCGCGAAAGAACTCGCTGGCAAAGAGAGCTCAAGTCGGCGTTTTCTTCGGACGTAGCGGCGAAACCAAGGGCTACGGTGGAGCAGGAGAACAGAGTTGTGGTTACGCTGGCGAACGACATCGAAACTTTGAGTGATGCTCAAGACAGCCAGCTGCGAGGGCACTTCAGTTCAAGGATCAAGCAGATGTAACGGAGTCAACATGTTAAAATAAGCTTTGGTTTGGCTTCAAAAAGTTAAGGCAAAAAGTAGTAGTCGAAGTCATGGGCACTTGCTGCACTTAGGACTCGAGGTGGAACGAAACGGATGCAGTCTTCATGTGACAAAAAGGAGCAAGAACACGAAGAGAGCGTCGTGACTGACTTATACGTGCGCGATCGCAAGAATTATGGAGAAGCGATGCGCAGAAGCAATTGCGAAGGATGGGAGGTAGCCATACGTGAAAATAAAGGCACTGGAATAGAACAAGATTTGGCGTTTCGTCAATTCAGGTTTCCTTAGTATTGTACTGCACCACGAATGAATGTTTGCAACTAAGACGCATGCGATCTCGAGCGGCTTTAGGTTCGACTTGTTGTGCGCGGAAACGAGCAAGCTTTTGTTGTTAATTACCAGCTTACCTTCGCAGCAGAAATGGACATATCGACGGTAAAGGTACTACTTGCTCTAGCAGCGTCATGAGGAGCGCCCGCTAAGCACGGGTTTATGTATACAATGTTTATGTAAGAGTGGAAACGGAGTCTCACCTTAATATATTTACGGGTATTACAGGGCACAAACGTCGACGAAATTACAAAAGAGAATTTAGGCTCCCAAGCAAGAAGGAGCTATCGTCAGAATTGTGCAAGAGCTTGTACAGCCTCAAGTAGGCTGGTCGATTATGGAGTCAGCTTTTTTATGTCAAGTTGAGCGATGCGGGATTTGTACAGTGCGTGGCTTACATGTGTCTCGACTGGAAGCATGATCACGAGGGCGCTGTTGTGGTAGGTGTCTGCGTGGATGACTATCACCGGTGTGGCTGCAGTTGACCGATTCTTTGCAGTCTTTCAAGCTTGTCAATTTATAATCTTGGCCGAGTGAGCAAGGTTCTAGGAATGCGAGTGGTGCTAAATGGCGATGGTGGCTACGAGCTGGACGAGGAGGAGTCCATAATTGATCTGTAATTGATTTGCTACGTGAACACGGGCGCTCGGATGCCAGCTCGACGCTTGCTTCTATTAGGCTGACTACTACGAGGTGCACCCAAGTAACAGCGCGTTGCTTGAGATCAAGGGCAAGATTGGATTACCAACAGCTGAAGATTTTCAGTCGCTGTTTGAACCGCTGCTTAGGGCTGCGCGAAGCACACGACCCGACATTGTGTTTGCAGTTCACAAGGCAACTCGACCGACCATCAGCCGCTGCTATAGGATTGGAAGCATGCAAAGCGGTTAGCGCGCTTCTTAAAAAGGCACGAGATCGCTGAAACCAAACATGAGACCAAGCAAAAATTAACAATATGTCGATTGCGCTCGAAAATTACAGTAACGCCGATTTCGCCGCGAAAAAAAAGACAAGAAGTCTCTGACATGATAAATAATACTTCTTAACGGTATGGCAGTTAGCTGGGGTTTGAAAAAACGGGCTAGTGTATACGTATTGACAATAGAAGCCGAATTTGTGGCGGCGTCGGAGGCTGCTCGAGAGCATTTTGGGTGCGCGCGATGCTGTGCGAAATTGGCGTGGTACTTAAATTGTCCATGCTAATGCATGTGGAAAAACAGGCTGCTACTCGGCAACTTACCAGCGAAGCATCGCCGCTCAGGGCGAAACATAATTAAATTCGAGTCAAATTTGTTTGCAATTTTGCCCGTCTTCGAACCGTGCTAGCACAGTATGTGCAGTCGGAGTGAATGCTAGCTATTTTGATGACCAAGGCACTCGAAGCGACCAAGCCCACTAAATTGCGTGTTTAATGCGTGCTTTCGAGATAAGTGTTACAAATAAAATTATTCTTGTGTAGGATTGTCGTTTACGCTAGTTACGAACATGTCTGAAGATGCATGGTAAGGGCGGCGTTGTAGCGGTAAAAGGCTTAAAGTCTGTATATTCAAAAGATTCGGACAGCTTAGGCTGTAGTAATCAGCTCGGGTGGACAAAGGAGGAATCGAGACACGACATATAACGCAAAGAGAATATTGACGTATTCATTTTATTTCAGGGCTACAGACTTCAGGGCTACAGACTTCCTCTCTGACCCTAGCACGATTGCTAACCAACATGATGAATACGACAGCGACACCCATTTCGACGAAATGGATGAGAATTTCAATTTTATCACGCCTGACCGTAAAGACATCTCACCTAGAGCACCAAATCCGTTCCCAGAACGTGGTGTTGCTAATCGTTAACGGCGCTACACTTTACACCTGGCCTAGGGTCCGACTCGCCACAAACCCATTTGATAAGTCTCAGCAGCAGAAAATCTTTGCAGATGAGCAAGCTCGTCGTGATTGGCCAATGGCCCCTGCAAGATCTCGTTAAGGTTATGTCTTCCCACCACACAGTGTGTATGAGCGTCTTCGTCAAGCTGCAGGTCAAATGTTGGCAACCTGGTCCATTGGCCATATGCCTAATTATGATCTGTGTGGCTAGGTGCCTACCATAAAAAAGGTAACCCAAACAGATCATGACACAAACTTAATACCCTGACGCATATACTTAAACTACTACGCGTGGTGCCTCCGTGTCCGTGATGAGGACTATGCCAGTCATCTTATCATCTTGTTTTCCGATAAAACGGCACAAGAAGAGAGTAGAAACCTTATCCAATGGCTCAACTACTCTCGTCATTTCATTAATATAATTTACACGAACCTGATTCTTAAGTAGAATGTGGGCAATGCAAACCAGGCCGACGTGGTGGGCATTCGACTGGAATAAAAACTTCGATACACAGGTTAATGACCTAAGGCAATTAGTGTGAACGTATCGTACGCATTATGAGGCTCTTGCTTATCAGAACACTCGTGCTTTCGTTGTACGTGCACCTGCTGACCTAGAAATCGCACGGCCAAGTAACCGCCCATCCCCTAGCAGTAGGAAGCGCCGTTTGACGCAATTAGACCCCGTCATCGGCGTAAGGGCATTTTGCCGAAGAAGTACCTCAAACTCTTACGAGTACTCAGAGCGCAAGACTTCTCGAAATACTAATTTTAATAGCCATTGAAATGGCGCCGCTTTTTAAGTTTGTCCATGCAAATTGACGATTTCCTCGCTCTACGAGCAACGCAGAAGGGAACCAATCATCGGCAACGGCTCTTGTTGTCTTGAGGCGCGAGGTGTAACGTCTCTTAGAATCTCTTGCTATAGCTCAAAATTTGCTCAAACCCGTCGAACGAGGTTAGTCCGCAACAACCTTACTAAGAGAGTCAGTTGGGCATCCTGATGAGGACACAGCGGTCTGCGGCAAAATTTATTTTTCTTCGCGGAAGCGCCTTGAATCTCACCTGGAAGTTCCCGGTATGGCTTAAGCAAGCTAAGGTACAGTGTGATTACCAATCACAATGTGGAGTCAGCTACCGGCGGCTGTGTTAACGCACAGACAACGCCGAAGGTCCACCACTCGAAAAGGTCGAGTGGATTGAGACATGAATGTACGCTTAGTGAGCGACATTCAAGGAGTATACCGGTTGCCCAGAAAGGACAACACGATGATCCAAGGTCGAGTAGAGAGTCGACCGTAGTGGACCCGACTGTGATAGCGCAATCACACTCGGAAGACGTTGAGGGAAGAGGTCCCCACGTATTTGAGGAGAAATCTCCTTAAATAGTTGAAGTAACTAGACTTCAAGATGCCGAGGGATTAATCGCTCGGCAGCCTGTGGATAAATTCCAGGAAGAAACCGAGACATTAAATGTCTTGGTTAATAACGGTTCAAGAGTAGGCGCTTCTACTCTTGATCTGTATGCGCCTCCGAAGTTAACTTCGGAGATAACTCAATTACCAACCCTAGAACCTAAGCGGTTCTTGAGAGATCTGCAT
>NC_090623.1:966776-967412 GCF_004359215.1 Bremia lactucae | reverse complement strand
TTAATGATCTAGTGCTACTCTCTACGGTAAACTTACCTAAGCGATTAGTCACTAATGTGGGTAGCAGTAAACTACTACCCAAGTTCATTGGGCCTTTCCGTGTACTGCATCGAAGAGGCAATGCGTACACAATAGAATTGCCACGTAGGATGCGAACGCATCCTACGTTTTACGTTGGTCGGCTCCGCCCGTACCATCAGTACGCGGCTTCTTCCGAGGACGGATGTGACCACCCTTTTCAAGAATCCCCAAAAGATTCTTGTGATCGCGAACCAGGTTCTCATGTTGAACCTGAAGTTTCTCATGCTTGTTCCGAAGATCCTCGAAACTACGATGAGCTGATGACAGCTCATCGCGAACAGCATGATAGTTCCGCTCGTACTCCAACAAGGAGTACGCACCCTTCGAACGGTCTTCCAACCGCTCGATATGGTGATTCTGCACCATCTGTTCCAACGAGCGACGCTTACCGCGCTCGTGTTCAAGACCCTCCTCCAAATCATGGAGGAAGTGATCCATTTTGTCGATCTTCGACATTAGATCCGACATACGGTTCGGATCTAATTTTCCCTCCTCCACCACAACCATTGGTGGATTCCCACGGTGGTCAACGTTTTCTTGTGGAACGTATACAGA
>NC_090623.1:962947-966676 GCF_004359215.1 Bremia lactucae | reverse complement strand
GGACTTGTACTGAAGCAGTACAAGTCGGCGGTGCCCCGTTACACCTGGTAGCACGTTCAAAGACCACAGATCTATCATCTAATATGGACATGTTAGATGATAGTGGGAATACGCATCACGTTTCCCGTGAAAGCTACTCCTTTCGAAGTGACATAGAAAGGAGTGCGGTCGAATGAAAGAGTTCGACAGTAGGAAACGATGCAATCTTGGCAATGCTGTCCAATTTGAACAGAGATGCCCTCCATTCAGCCATCGCCAAGTTCATACAACATTAACTTGACGAGATGAAGGAAAAGGTAGCCATGCTGAGTCAGCAAGGCTCTCAACAGGCAGAACTGTTGAGGTTACAACAGGTACATACCCCTGTATCAGGGATGACGCAAACGCGTCGTCCCGGAACCTTAAAGATTGACATCTTTAAGTATAGGGGAGTCGAAGAAGACTCTTTCTTATGATGGTTTATCGAGTTGGACGATGCCATAAGGGCTCGTCACATCGTCGACGAGCAAATGCAAGTCGCATTTGCTCAGTCAAATTTGGCAGGTCGTGCCGAAACTTGGGCACTAGGCCTTAAGTTGCGCGACTCACATGTCTTTGGGTCGCTTAAGGCTTTTAAAGCCCGGCTCAAACAGACGTTTGAACCGCCTAGGGCTGAGTTCAGAGCTCGATTATAGCTTTTGAAACTCAAGCAAGGCAAGCATGATGTTCACGCATATGCCCAGCACATACGACTCTTAGCGAGTTGTATAACAAATAACCCAGTTTATGAAAACACGTTGAGTACGGTATTCATGCAAGGTCTTACGGATGATCCCGTAAAGACCCATCAGTTCCGCTTGGAACTGGATACGCTTGTAGAAGCAATATCCGTTGCGGAACAGGAGGACTTTAGCTTGAGACAGGCTCAAGCTAGTTCGTCATCATATCGTCCTCCAAGACGACACGAACTGGGAGGTTCAGAAGCTATGGACCTCTCTTATGTCGAAAGCGAGAAATCTCGTTTTTCGAACAGTAAGCGATTGCCGAAATGCAATCGCTGTCAGAAGTTAGGACACTACGCTCATGAGTGTAGTGCTCCACGCCCAGTACCGAGAGGTACTGAACGTAATAATGGACGGAATGCCAAAAAGGGCAACGGTCGCGGGTCCGACGTTGTTGCGAAATCGCAACAGCGAGGCGGACCGCCAAAAAAACTGTCGGGGCCAGTAGGGGCTCAACGCCCTACTGATCCAGCAACCTCAAGAGAATTCGCAAATCTCTTGACGAAAGTTGCTCCAGACACACAATCATTATGATTCTCTGCACCAGGTAATGAGGTGATGAGGTATCCCACCAAGTGACAAATGATTTGTCACTTAGAGCCCTAGTGGACTGTGGAGCGTCGGATAACTTTATTCGTCGCCAGTCGCTAGAGGGTCGTAGGCTCAAATATGTTGAGCGCGGCATCCCTCCAACGAGGATGACGGTGCGTCTAACGACAGGCGCATTGATACCAGTAATGAAACGCATAGTGAAATTTCACTACACGTTAAAGGATTTACAGTACGATGATGATTTCATCTCTTCCCACGTTCTAAACACGAAGCTGGAAAGCAAACAATATGCGGATTACTACATCTTCAAGAATTTATTGCTAGCGTCTTCAGTCCTTAATATTTACGCTGTTTACACCATGGCCACGACTAAATCTAAATCATAACAATGACAAAAATCAATAAATATACGCATTTCATGTGTAACGGGCTAAAGTTGCCCTAATGTTACACAGTCCCCGTTAAGTACACTTGGTGTACTTAAGGGGATGGTCAATTACTAAATAATAGTAATTAGACCCAGCACTCGGGTGTGGTGCACATTTGTGACCAACCCTTGTGTATGTGATGCACATGGGTGCATTCACATTAGGAGGGATGACGCCCAGCGTCATCCGTGATGACGGCTAGCGTCATCCGTTACGCGAGGTATCTAGAAAGATACGCTCGCAATACATATTAAGTGTTATCTATAGAGATGACATTTTAATTGGTAAAAATAGGTGTTTATATTTAATACGATTAAATATAAACCAGTCTGAAAACTACTTCTTGCTTGGTAAGTGCGCACGAGGAGCCGGATTACCGCTCCCGTGACGACACTTTACCAGAGTACTTTGTGCGTTGGGTGAGGCCGCTAACGCGCCCACCGCAACTAGTTCACTGCACGCAAGAGAAGCTGGGTAAACCGCTTGATCGCTGTGCTAGGGTGTGTGTCATAGTAGAGCGTGGCCGCATTACGACGTGCCCGCCTACACATTGGTTGGCGTGGTGGGTAAATAACCTTTTGTATTATTTAAAATTCGATAATTACTAAAACTTCCCTTTACACCAAATTGCTCGAAATATGTCGAATAGGAGAACAGCAATAAAAGCAATTGGCGCTTCAATACCTACCGATAATTCTTGTTTTCTTCTATTCAAGTGTATCGGTCTTTGACGTGGCTATCCCAGCCGTCCTGAATTCTGGCTACTTGTACAATAATATTGAAAATGTCAAATTATCCTGGTTCACATTGTATCCTAAAAATCACACTTTAAAATTAAGACTTTTTCCAAAAAAAATCACAGTCTCAATCACGAAGTATCACTATTCTTCAACTTTATTATTTCTTCAGCGTATCTGAAAGTCAATCCAACATGAGAGAATACATTCGCAAGCTTTGTAAGCAATAACTGTCCGTCCATTACTTAGTGTTTAACAAACTCGACACCCTTTTGGATTTGAGCTTCCAGAGTTACCAGCATTTCGTCAAAATTGGCTTTTTCAACGGTCGACAGCTCGCCAAAGTGATGCACAGCCTCGACTCCATTCGGTCCAAGCGTCACAGGGGTGGAAAAAAATGACAACGGCGTTACATCGTTCTGCGTGTACGAGCACTCGACAATGTCTTTGGCTCCATTCATGGCATCCAACAAGCGGGTGGTAAAGCGTGCACCTGCATACGCCATCGACAGCGTTGCGGATCCCGTGCCATTCTTGGCCTGTACAACTTCATCGCCACCAAATTGGATACGACGTGTGAGTATAGCAATGTCTTCGTCAGAGAACTTGGCGCCCTGAAGTTGCGACAGTAGCGGCAAAATCGTAGTGCCAGCGTGTCCACCAATGACCTTTACATTAGTCGTACGCGGGTCCCACTTTTGGTTGTCAGCTACAAAGGTAGCTGCACGCACAATGTCGAGCGTCGTGACGCCAAAGAGGCGCTTGGGATTATACACGCCAGCCTTTTTAAACGTCTCGGCCACGATAGGGACAGTTGAATTCACAGGATTTGCGATGATGAGCATCATTGCATCCGGGCAATGCTTGGCTGCAGCGGCCGCGAGTGACTGCACGATACCGGCGTTGGTATTGAATAAATCGTCGCGCGTCATCCCCGGTTTGCGCGGTACGCCAGCGGGAATGACGACAACATTTGCGCCCTCCAAAGCCTCGGCCACCTGGTCCATGCCCACGTGGCCCGTGACTTTAGCGTGTGTATTAATATGGCCAATGTCAGCAGCCACCCCTGGCGTGTGCACCACGTCGAAAAGGCTCAGGTGTTTAATGTGGTCGCAATCCTTTAGCAATAGTGACATGGGCTGACCAATGCCGCCAGCTGCACCAAGGACAGCGACCTTTTGCTGACCTGAGCTCGTCGAATAAGCTCGACGAAGCGTAGCGGCCACGGAAGACGGGAGACGGAAGTTCATT
>NC_090623.1:950846-962847 GCF_004359215.1 Bremia lactucae | reverse complement strand
ATTTGAGTCGGCGATCTTCTAGCGATTGGCGTCTAATAAAATTATTTGAGTTCCCACAGTTGACTCAGGACTTCAGTGGCAACTATTTGACACTTCATTTTCATATTGTGGGTAACTGCCCTTGGGGCAGTTACCCACAATATTTGTATGTGAGGGCCGCCTACGACCGAACCTATTCGTTTGATCGCTCTCCATTCGAGGTCACTCAAATGAAAGAACATCTCAAGCGTTGCGTGATAACCTTCTTGAGGGGCTGGAAAGCTCCCTCCTTCTTCATCCAACATGTCCATGTTGGATGGAACATGCGTGGGCCGTTGAACGGACTACGAAGTGCTACCAGGTGTAACGGGGCAGCTTTCACTAATACTGATTAGTACTAGCTAACCTTACACTGATTACAGTGTAGGTAGGGTGTCTCGAAACTTCACGTACACAAGAGTTTAGAGGAAGGTTTCAAAGTAGCAAAGATCTTTAGCTACCAAAGGTAATTCAATGGATTAGAATTAGGAAAAAGTAAAACTGTATTAATATATTTAGTTTCCTTCGTAACGATCTTCTATCTACTTCTGAACTTATTATGTTAACCATTAAATAAATATAGCGCCCCCTTGCGCACCGCACAATCTTGTCTATTAATGATTGGCGGGGTTGATTTAAACTTAACCCAACGAATCAATAGAGTAAATGTCTTATTGCATCAATAAAACCAAATTTGGTATTACTGGGACTATTAAAGTCAACATTAAAAAATATAATAATTTGTACCTCTTTGTATATTTCCTCTTATAGGAAACAGTTATTGTTATTCCTATTATAAAAATTAATACTTATGTAACAGGAGACATTGTTATACTTGCGCAATGGTGCCTTAACGATTGGCGGGCTTGATTTAGACATAAATCAACCTATCAATAGAGCTAATGTCGTATTGCATTAATAATACCGAGTTTGGTATATTTGAAAGTGTTTAGGTCAAAGCTAATAAGGACGATAATTTTGTACTTCTTTATTTATTTTCTCTTATTGGAAATAATAGTTCTTTACTCCTCTAATAGGAAATTAGAGTTATTTACTCCTCTTGAAGAAAATAATACTTATGTAACCGTTACATAATGTCTTACTTCATCAATATTACCCAATTCGATATTGGTGGAAAATTTAAGTCAAAATAAATAAAGATAATAATTTTGTACTTCTTTATTTATTTCCTTTAATAGAAAATAATGAGTGTTATTCTTCTTACAGGCAATAATATTTATGCAACGGCACAAGTGCCAATAATTAAATGTTGGCACCAAAAACAATAGCTTGGTTGTGGCCACACATTTAATGCTTTAAGAGTTTACTACATCATGTAGGTCTAGAACGTTAGCTTGCTATATGCTTAAGAAACGTTCCAAAAGATGGCGTCGTCGGCATAAGAAGTCTGCGTGGGAAGTCGGCGCGCGGTTCCTCTCTTTTATATACGTTGAGTTACTAGCGTGGGGCTTTGCTACATCGATAAGCTAAGGACTGTATCTGGACTTCTTGCTTGCCAAATGGCAAGAAACACTTAAAGGATGGAGGCTATTTACAGAAAGAAGCTTGCTAAAGCGAAGTAATCTTTAAGCTCCATCCTTCTACATGCAAGCGTCATTGCGATACAATCCTAAAGATTTTAAGGGCGCCGTGCATCCATCCTGTGTTCAACTTATACGTTGACTTTCCGATGTTCCAGCCTACATGCTTTGTAAGAGAGTTGCCGTCTTTTCGTTGCCTCTATTCCGCTTATACCCGTTGTTTTTGTCGCGTTTCATCAATTTAGACCACTACTGCGGCCTCTAGTCATTCCAACGCAAGAGCACGCTCGCTGCGCGACATTGCTGCCCTTACAATGAGACGTAAAAATGATGTCTTAACATCGTGATACGTCCAAATGGAAAGAACACCGAAAAATTATAGAGTAAATCCTTATTCTGGCCGGAAATAAAATTTTCTCACCACAGCCATGCGACGATGGACATTGCTCTCGCGTTTCTACTGCACCTTGACCCGCTGTCCCCAAGCGACGATGGAGTATTACGTGCGTTCAGCCATATGTATATGTAAAGGAGAAGAAGATTGGCAGAATTGCAATATCCTACACTGTGTTTACATTGCATGAAGCATTCAAGAGAGCTCGAACGGGAAGCCTTACAAATAAATAAATCAAGGCTGTATCAGAGTGTCGCTGACATGAATCATTATTTATGGGCTCAAAAAAATGGTTTGATTAGCATAGCCAAGGTTGCTTGTTTCTTCTAAGTTCTTTCAGGAAACTGGGCAAGCGATCCTCAAATGTAACCTGCAAAAGATGAACATATGCTACCCATCACTTTCTATACATTCGTCTCAATGCTTGCGAAGATAAAAAAACAGATGAAAGAGTGTGTTCAGCAGACAGCGACTAGCCGCACGAAGCGCCCATTCGGCACCCGATCTGTCGAGATTTAAGGATTGGATGAGACGGAATGGACGTTGTGCGGCTATGAAGCTTCTCACTCCGCTCGCCCTCACGAACAGCGCGCGGCTGAATGTTATTTGATTTTCACGACGATTGTCGACATTCGCGTTTCGGGGAAGGATTGGTGTTTCTACTGACAAGCTTACTAGAGTAGATCGTTTTTGGTGGTAGGATTGATATGCGCATAGAATCGATTTCAGTGTCACAAAATCATCAAAATCGCAGTATTTTGCAAATCATTTGCGACGTTCGGTACGTCCCGATGGACTCACATATTTATCTGTCGATGATTTATCTGAAAGAAAGTTGCACTTATAAAGTCGGAGCGTTCTTTACATGATACATCCACTATCGCTGCATGGCAAGTATTTTAAAAAGAGTGGGATGCAAATCAAGCGGGCCACCTAGCTGTTTTATGAGCATATGGACAGCTAGAGATAAATAAATACCCGGTGAAAACAGTTTGTCGAGTTAAGCACGACTGCGTATCGTAAAATTTTAGCTTCTTGGAAGTGAGTCGACTGTGAGGAAAACGAGGGCTTAGAGCATACTATTGTTTTTCTGAATTGTATATTTTTTTCCGTAAAAGTACCGTATTTTCGAGCGAGTCGATTTTACTAGCCAGTTTGCAGAAGTCAAAACTTTGAAGTGTTCCAAAAAAGATTCATTCCCTATTCCTCTGTAAATTCCTCAGGATATGAATTTCAGCAACGCAAGAAACTGTGCGGCACCCGTGAACCTTTTGTTGAAGTCGCTCCGAACGACAAGTGGTATTTCCGTGAGCGGTGCTATCTGTACCTGATGCGATTTGCCTCTGCAACTTGTCGCATTAATCCGAATAGTCACCCTCGCAACACGATTGGTTCAAAAGTCTCGAGTCTGCTTAACCAGCTGGTACATACTCGTGTATCAAAAATAGCCACCGCTCAGAATGAAGTAACACACAGACTTCTAAATTTGCTCGCCAAGCCGTTTCAGCTTCTTCACTGTCACGTCTCTGATCCCCTCCCTCGACTGAAAAACCCTTCCCCGACACTGTAGTATACAATTTCCAAGTCAACTCCAACGGCTGGGTTTTTCTCGTCGCCACAACGTGAGCTCCCTACCGCACGAGCTCTTTTCCCCTCCAGACCCTCACTCTTGAATTTTCTTCTCGACCCGCGTCGGTTCCTCTCCCCCGCAGTCGTCGTACGTCGCTGATCGAGAAGAGATGGCTCCTCCTGACAACCCCTCGAATGCTGGCACCGCGAGCCTCTTGCAGCCCGAAGGCACGGACACGGGCGAAGGCGCCGTGCCGCCCGTATACCGTTCGTTAAACTTTCGCAGCCTTCAGGACCCGTACTCGCATAGCCACGACACGATGGCCAGTCGATACAGCACGCTTCGGGCGGACGACCTCGAAACCATGCTTGACGGTGGTCTTGAGCGCTTTTACAAGAAATTTGACCACTTGTCGCGTAAAATCAACCTTCAGTTGCCAACCCCGGAAGTTCGATTTGAAAACCTCTCGTACGCGGTCCAAGTACCGGCTGAAGTTGGGTCCCACCACACGGTTGGGACACAATTGGCGTCGATTTTTACGCCGTGGAACAAGATTCCCATGACTACGAAGCATGCACTGCATCCAATGAGTGGAATTATCAAGCCGGGGTCCATGACGTTGATTCTTGCAAACCCTGGTGCTGGAAAATCAACGTTTTTGAAAGCCTTGGCGGGAAAATTGCAAACAAGCCAGACGACGGAAACGGGGGGCGAGATATTGTATTCAGGCCTTCGTGGCGATGATATTGATCTTGTCAAACTCGTGGGACTCGTGGATCAAATGGACAACCACATCCCGACGCTCACAGTCCGCGAGACGTTTAAATTTGCCGACATGTGTGTAAATGGCCGTCCCGAAGACCAACCTGAAGAGATGCGCGAGATTGCGGCGCTTCGTACCGAGCTGTTTCTTCATATTCTTGGACTTGAAAACTGTGCCGACACGGTCGTTGGTGACGCGCTTTTGCGAGGAGTAAGTGGCGGTGAACGCAAGCGTGTGACTGTGGGCGAAGTCTTGGTGGGCGGACAGAGCTTGTTTCTCTGTGACGAGATCTCGACGGGACTCGACAGTGCCGCGACGTTTGATATTGTGAAATCCATGCGTACATGGTGCAAAACCCTTGGCGGGTCCGTCATTGTCGCGCTCTTGCAGCCAACGCCAGAAGTTGTCGAAATGTTTGACGATATTCTTATGATTAATGAAGGGCATATGGTCTACCACGGTCCACGAACGGAGATTCTCGACTATTTTTCGGGATTGGGCTTTACATGCCCTCCTCGAGTCGATCCGGCGGATTTTCTCATTGAAATCACGTCAGGACGTGGGCATCGGTACGCGAACAATACGGTTCCTATGAAGGAATTGCCCGTCACGTCGGAAGAGTTTAACAATTTGTTTTGCCAATCGAATTTGTACCACAAGACGCACGAAGCCATTAGCAAAGGCTTTAATGAACACCAATTTGAAAACGCCGAGGATTTTAAGAAAGCCAAGAGTGTCGCGAACCTCGCGCGATCGAAGGAGAAGTCGGAATTTGGACTGGCGTTTATTCCGAGTACATTGTTGCTATTGAATCGACAGAAACTCATTTGGTTGCGAGATCCGCCGTTGCTTTGGGGTAAAATTATTGAAGCTGTGATTGTGGGCCTTGTGCTTGGAATGATTTATTTTGACGTCAGTTCGCAGTTTTACTTGCGCATGATTTTCTTTAGCATTGCGTTGTTTCAGCGTCAAGCGTGGCAGCAAATTACCATTTCGTTTCAATTGCGCAAGGTCTTTTACAAGCAACGGCCTCGGAATTTCTTCCGGACCATGTCGTACGCTATTGCCGAAAGCGTCGTACAAGTTCCCGTCAATCTCGTCGTGGCGTTTATCCTTGGCACGTTCTTTTACTTTATGAGTGGCTTAACGCGGACATTTGAAAAGTACATTGTGTTTTTCATTGTACTTGTGGCATTTCAGCACGCCATTAGTGCGTACATGACAATGCTTAGCGCCTTGTCGCCGAGCATTACAGTCGGCCAAGCGCTTGCTGCGATTTCTGTGAGTTTCTTCCTGTTGTTTTCGGGAAATATCATTCTTGCGGAATTGATTCCGGAGTACTGGATTTGGATGTATTGGTTCTCACCTGTCGCATGGGCCTTGCGAAGTAATATGCTGTCGGAGTTTTCCAGTGATCGCTACACGCCAGTCGAAAGCCGTACGTTGTTGGACAATTTCTCGATCACGGAAGGCACGGAGTTTATTTGGTTTGGAATTATTGTCCTCGTGGCGTATTACTTTTTGTTTACGACATTGAACGGCATGGCGTTGCATTTTATTCGATACGAAAAGTACAAGGGCGTCAGTGTCAAGCCGTTAACGGATAATGCCACCGACGACGATGCCGTGTACGTGGAAGTGTCGACCCCTGGTACGATTGATGTTAAGAATGCGAAGAAGGGTGGTCTTCCGTTTACGCCGTCGAATTTGTGTATCAAGGACCTCGAGTACTTTGTCACGTTGCCGTCGGGCGAAGAGAAGCAGCTATTGTGTGGAATTACTGCCCACTTTGAACCCGGTCGTATGGTTGCTTTAATGGGTGCGACGGGTGCAGGTAAAACGACACTCATGGATGTGATTGCTGGACGAAAGACGGGTGGACGTGTTGCTGGTGAGATTATTGTGAATGGTGAATTGAAGAACCCGTCGAATTTCAGTCGAATTGCCGCATACTGTGAGCAAATGGACATTCACTCGGAAGCTGCGACGATTCATGAAGCACTGGTGTTTTCTGCGAATTTGCGATTGCCTCCAAACTTTTCGAAAGAACAACGCATGAATTTGGTTCATGAAACCTTGGATTTGCTTGAATTGACAGCCATGTCGGGCGCGTTGGTTGGAAGTCTTTCGGTTGAACAGAAGAAGCGCGTGACCATTGGCGTAGAAGTCGTTGCGAACCCGAGTATTTTGTTCTTAGACGAACCAACGAGTGGCTTGGACGGACGGTCGGCGTTGATTGTCATGCGTGGTGTCCAGTCAATTGCCCGTACGGGACGTACCGTGTTGTGTACGATTCATCAGCCGAGTATTTCGATCTTTGAACTCTTTGACGGGTTACTCTTGCTGCAGCGAGGGGGGTATACGGCGTACTTTGGCGATCTCGGGGATGACTCGGTCAAGATGCTCGAGTATTTCGAGTCAATTCCCGGTACCATGGAAATTCGTCCGCAATATAATCCCGCGACGTACATGTTGGAAGTAATTGGAGCGGGTATTGGTCGTGATGTAAAGGACTACTCTGTCGAGTATAAGAAGAGTCCGTTGTATCAATTGAACCGTGAACGGACGCTCTTGTTGGCTGAAAAATCGGACGAGTTCGTGTGTCACTCGACCTTGAATTACACGCCCATTGCTACTGGTTTTTGGAACCAAATGACCGCATTGGCCAAGAAACAACAACTGACGTACTGGCGGAACCCGCAATACAATTTTATGCGCATGTTTCTCTTTCCTCTATTTGGTGTGATCTTTGGCACGACGTTTTATCAGCTCTCGGCCGACAGCGTCATGCGCATTAACTCGCACATTGGACTCATTTACAACAGTATGGACTTTATTGGAGTCATTAATCTCATGACAGTCCTCGAAGTCACGTGTGCGGAACGAGCAGTGTTTTATCGCGAACGCATGTCGAATTACTATGGTCCATTGCCCTACAGTCTCTCACTCTGGTTTGCTGAAGTGCCTTACTTGATTGTCGTGATTATTCTGTTTGTCACGATTGAGTATTGGCTCGTGGGATGGAGTAGCAGTGCCGAAGACTATTTGTTTTTCATGTTTGTCTTTTATCTCTACACGTCGGCATGTACGTACGTGGGGCAATGGATGTCGGCATTAACTCCGAATGAAAAGGTTGCGAACGTGGCAGTCGGAGGCCTTTCGTGTCTCTTTAATCTCTTTTCCGGGTACCTCTTGCCTCGTCCGTCCATGAAAGCCGGGTACAAGTGGTTTACGTACTTGATGCCTTCAAGTTACTCACTGTCGGCGCTTGTGGGAGTTTTGTTTGGAGAAGTTCAAGACGTCATTTCCGTCACGTCTAATGGCGCAACGACGGAAATGACGGTGGCGCAATATATTGAAAACACGTACGACTTTCGACCGAATCGCAAGTATAACTTTATGGTGGGGTTGTTGGTCATTTGGGCTTTTTTGCAGCTGGCGATCTACTTGACATTCAAGTATGTGAGTCACTTGAAGAGATAAGCGCGACGGTGGAGGCGAGACGTTTGCCAAGTGGAAGTAACGGAGCAGTCTTGACGAGCCGTGTCGGAGCGGTGGTGCAGAGACTTTGCATGAGAATTTGATGTTGATAATATGCTTGATTTTTGACTTGTGGTCTTTGTTATGCATGATGTCAATTAGTGTTTGAATTGTTCTTTTGACTCGTGATTACAAAGCTTGAATTCGCGCCTATAGATTTCTTGTTTGTCTAGAAATTTGATTGAAGCGCAGAATGACAAATAATATTTGCTATCAGCGTACGACAGCAATTATATTGCAAATTATGCGCTATTGGGTCTTGCTCCTTTTTGTAGTATATCTGCCACATGCTTCTTTTTTGCTTCCCGAGATTCTCTTTTGGAAGGATCTGGTAATTAAAAAATCACAGTTAACTACTTCGCGCGAGATTTATACAGTCTCGGCAAAATTTGAATCGCTCAGTGAGCCGAATCATATTGCTAAAATTTAGTTTAAATGTAGGAGTTATATATCAAAATCTACAAATAATTTATACTGTTTAGCTAGATTGAAGCGTCACAATTAACATTTTCACATTTATATTGTTGACTAAGTATTTAGCATTAGATTTTAACAAAAGAATGATTCAGCCGCACAGCGCGCCTATATCTTGCAATTAAAAATGCACGAAGAAGTGAAGACCAAACTATTATGCATTCGAACAAGCACGTCGCTTTCTTCGATTTGTTTTTAGTAAATAGGAAAACTGTTCATGGTCGTAACCTTGCCGCTTTACAGAATGTTGCACCACTCGTTGCCGTAGATACTGGCGTTATTAAATTCCGCACAATTTCGGCATCTCCAGCTAGTGCATCCACCAGGAAGTGGGTATGGTGCTGAGCACTTATTGCAGAGCGCATTGCCTTGGGCGTCACGTCGAATGTTGGAGTTATTAGGTACTGGCCGCGTGTGAATAGTGGTTGGGACATTGCCATGCGAGACTGGCATAGCCGTCACAATAGGGCGACCGTATGCATCCACTTGAAATGGCTGACCAGTCGCCATCGGGTAGCAACCGGGCACGTCCACGGTCTTCGGCGGCTTCTTCGGGTCCATCTTCGATACAATAATTGGAAATGTTCTTCTGGAACTAGTAAGTGTGCCGTTGATAATTGTATATAAATACATTTTCATTGAAAATACTGTAATATGTGGTAACTGCTCAGAAGCTAATTTAAAAAAATTAAATTGCGGTTAATCCCATTGTTCGAATCATGTTCGAGCCCTAAGGCCCACCAGCCATGAGTATTATTATTGAACGCCTCCTAGCTTTAACTTCTTATTATTCAAACCGCAATCATTGAGCCGAAAGTAGAATTGAAGACAAAAGTAAAAGTTTTGAGAAAAGGATACCGTCATTTTACGACATCATTTATTTGGACCAGACGCTCTTGCTTCAATTGACCATGAGTTAATGCTGAATGAGGCAAATGTTTGCCGAGAAATATAGGAACGAATGGGCAAATAAATCTAAAGAAGCCAAACGCCAAAAGATGTGGAACTCGAGGCAATCAATCTTGATTACAACTCTTAAAACAATAGATCGAGGCATTTGATGCCGTTGTAGAGGATGCCAAGAAGAGGGCGATGTCTACAAAGAAGACGGGTTGAAGGAGAAACATTTTGAAAACAAAGATAATCAAGATATTCATGCGAGCACGTTGGGTACTAGCAGCTGATCTGTGGTAGACTACTAAGGATTGCGGCTTCGCCCCCAAAATAGGAAAAATTAAAAAAGAAGAAAAACAAAGAAAGCGAAAAATATCTTTTATACACATGCAAACTCTAAAAGCGCTAAAGTAAACACTCAAACCATTTCACTGGCTTGGTTGAATCGCGAAAAAAACTGTCGGCATGCCGGAACGCCGTGTCAGCGTGATTACATTTAGAAACGTAGAACCGATTTTTGTAGCTGCTGGTAAATTGAGATCTCGGGAGGCCCCCTCGACAGCTATCATACGTCACGAAGCCATCATGCTCGGAACTATTATGTTTGGCACTATACCCCAAGTAGATGTACCCGGCTTGTTCTGTCGAGACAATGCCAAAAGCACTGTTGCTGCACATGACAGCAGAAACGTGCTTTCGGTAGACCTTTTGGGCTGCCACATATGCTCGATTCAGGTCCACGTTGCTAAATTTCCCCCCCATGGCCGCAAGAGACTTCATGCCAACCCCAACGGGACATTTCCCAAGAACGGCAAAAATCTTTTGGAACGCTTGAGTATTGTCGTCCGTGCACACCTCTTGAGCATAATTCGATGCCATGGTGCCCATCATAGGGGCACTCATGCTGACCCAAGTGGTATGTTTATCAAGAAAACACTTGGCATTGGCAAGAGCACCTGCCACAATCAATGCACCCATGGAGTGCGTCACAAGGATTGTGTTGGCGATTATTTTTTTGTCCACATCGCTCGATTTGCTGACAGACAGCGCGTGGGCACAGACCGTGGCCTGAAGGTCATCGTCCGTCCACGGAGTATCGATCGTATTAAGCGACGCATACTTTATAGAAGAGCAGCAAGGGGCGTGGTCCTTCATGTCGCCAAACATGGTGGACATGGGCTGTAGCGCCTTTGCTTGGTAGCCATTGTTTTGGCCATGAATGAATAAACACGGACGAGGCGTGGATTTGCACTTGCACGTGCTGCCGCTGAATCCAAATATACTTGCTTGGGCTCCAAGCGCTTGATGGGAAGCCAAAGCGCTGGATGCTATTGCAAGCACACCACATACCGCGAATAGTGCGTGTTCACGCATTATTGAAAAATGAATAGTCAGTCGGAAGGTTGGGAGCTAATCCCAATGAAAGAATAGCTGTCGTATGATTCCCAATCTGCTTTCGAGCATGGGACAAAAGATGAGTTTCCATACGATTTAATTGCAAGTCTTTTAACCATTTGTTTTTTACAACTATAGCTTTAGGGAAACCGGTATAGACACACCCTTTTGGTACAGCCACACCCCCTCCCCGTCCATTTGTTTATTTTATAGCAAACTGCAGATCAAAATAAACAGTTTCATGATTCCTCTGCTGTGTCGCAAAATTGACAGTTATTCCCTTAGAGCCCTTTTGGACTTTGGAACATCCTTTGCTAAATTACATTTGGGAAATGGTCGATTCACACTTCTGAATTATTTACCTCTGCATTTATGAGAGTAGCATAATGGTAGCAACTTCTTGATAACGAGGATATGTATTGAGAAACCTTTATGCAGGCCTTCCTAACTTCAGTAGCTCGAAAGGTCTGCAAAGACTTCGCAATATATGCGTACTTTCATTATAAATAGCAAAATGCTTCTTCAACAAGGAAATTACGAGCAAAAACTCTAACATAACGCAATTGTGGTACAAAAAAGAGCACTAAGATTCGCCTGTTTGAAGCACATCCGCAAAAGTTGGTAGAAGTAAAGTAAAGCAAATTTATCCAAAGCTTGACCTCCAAAAGACTTACTACATGCATGGCATTATCGCTTATTTCCAGTACAACCTCTTCATTGCTGCTCGGTTTGCATCTCTTCTTTTCGCTCTTTTGATGTCACACCCCTAAATTGAGAATTATGGAAGTCCCTAATTATCTAGCGTAATGGGAATGACTGCCTCTAAGCGCATCAGAAATCGTGTTTCGTATGGCGACGTTAAATGTTCGGTTTTTAACAGGTGAGAAAAAGCCAAGAGTGCCCGTGTAACGGGGTGTATCGTTACATGAAATTAACACTTAAAGGTTATTAATTAACATATTATCTAAAAGGTAGATAATATTTGCAGGATATTACTTTAAGTAGTAATCTTCAGAATTCTTATCCATAAATAGGTATAGACCATTATACCTATTTATTCCGCAGACTAATCAGCTGTAGGAGTAATCAAAGGGAGAGTTACAGATAAGATAGAGATAAGAATTCAATTACATGTATAGTTTTAGATTATAATTAAGGTAGCATTAACAAAGATAGAACAAGAGACACTTAATTATATTTAATACAGTTTTCATTTTACCCTCTTAAGCTAGTTACCTTAAGAGAAGTCTTTCTCTGCATGTATTCGTGTACGTGAAATAACGTAGGGCACCACTCGCAACTGAAGCAGTACAAGTCGTAGTGCCCCGTTACAAGGCACCTCACCAAAGCTGAATCAGTGTAAGGTTAACTAGTACTGATCACTTCTTGTGAAAGGTGCCCCGTTACATTCC
>NC_090623.1:910617-950746 GCF_004359215.1 Bremia lactucae | reverse complement strand
AGTATGACGAGACCCACCCGATGGCTCAGAAGGCCCATCGGAAAACACGCGCCCCTGGCGCTTGTAAATCGATTGCAAAACGTCAATCGCGTCACGCATCTCAATAGAGATGCGAGCCCGTCCCCAGGGCGAAGAAAGAGAATAGACATCCCCTTTTACCCTCTTCGAGTTGTCTACACAACACGGACAGGGATCACCCCAAGTGAGGTATGGAAGCCCAGCCCCACGTGACAGCCGATGCAATTTATAGTTTGCACTGGTTGGAGTTAGTTTCTCAACTTTAACGCGATTCACGTTAAGTTTTTGAAGCCAGGCTTCGCGTCCAATGTCTTTGACATTGCGAATGAACGCGCTCCAAGCTTGCATAAGCGAGACTTTATCTCGCTTATTATTGCCACTAAACCATCGATGCTTAAGAAGAGCATCGAGATAGAAATCTTTCTCAGCACGAAAGTTCTTCGCGCTGGGATCTAGGCCATGTAGCTTTGTCGCAATAAATAACAGATACTTATTGTGAGGAGTTGTTTCTCCAGACAAGCTATTGATAAGCCGTTCTGGCAAAAGCCTCGGCTTCATTTCAGGGGCGAAATGAGACATTTTACTGTCTTCACTCCCTTGAGTGGTACCCACTGACGCAGGGGTACCACAAGAACTTTTCTTACGGTGGCTTAAGCCATCGTCATCACCTTGCACAGAAACACGTGCAGGTGACCGTATGGGAGATCGAACGTGCGATGAGGGGTCATCCTCATCGCCGGATCCAAATAGACTATTTACTCGTGTATCAGAATGAGCCCTCTCATTCGAAGGCATATAGTCAGCCGCCTGATGTCTATCAGGCGACTGTTTTATTCTCCCCGAGTCGGCCATTTCATCCGACTCGCATTCGTAGTCGACCGCCAAAGGGGTCGCATGTACGTGGTGAATCACGACGTGCACTCGCAACATCAAGTGTTGTGCGAGTGGAAGACACTACGGCTATCGTCACCCCGCATGAGTTGATTCTTCATGCGATGGAATTTAAAATGATGGATCTGACCAATCAACATCGCTTAAAAAATTAAGGGGTCACATGACGACCACTCCATCCAATCACACTCAGAGTGATTGTCGTTAAGGGAGGGGTGATGTTACGGGGTGTATCGTTGAATAAAATTAACACGTAAAGGTTGTTAATTAATATATTATCTAAAAGGTAGATAATATTTGGAGGATATTACTTTATATAGTAATATTTAGAATTCTTATCCATAAATAGGTACAGACCACTTTTACCTATTTATTCCGCAGACTAATCAGCTCTAGGAGTAATCAAAGGGAGAGTTACCGATAAGATAGAAATAAGTATTCATTTACATGTTTAATATTAAATTATAATTAAGTTAGCATTTACAAAGATAGAACAAGAGACACTTAATTATATTTTTAATACAGTTGTCATGTTACCCTCTCAAGCTAATTACTTTAAGAGAAGTCTTCCTCTGCACGTACAGTGTACGTCAATTAACGTAGGGCACCACTCGCAACTGAAGCAGTGCGAAGTAGACTTGTCCTGAAACAGTACAAGTCAGAATGCCCCGTTACACTCAGTGTCGAAGTGTCGGTTGCACTCTCGTCTTTCTGCTTCTCTAGCGCTTTTTTTCAAAATGTCACGCTGCGAAACTTTAGATTCACCCTGTGGCTCATTAATCGATATGCCTTGTGCTTTTCGAGTAGCCGAAGGATACACACCACAGTCCATTCGTTCAGCCTTCTTCGTGTTGCCTAGGCTACATGCGCATCGCATTTGAAGTCAATGACACGCATATATCGGATGCGCGGCTTCTGTTTAATTTCAAGCCGGAAAAGTGTTGAGATTGGATTGGAAACACTGAAAGTACACTACGGTAATGGACGCCAACAGCGAGCGCATCTTTTGCACATAATCTTGCAGAGATCGCTTCACCTGCCGCGCTCCAAAGCAGCGCACCCGAAGCCACACTTCGTTGTTCTGCGGCTGGTACATGGCATAAATTTTTGTCTTAAATACCACTTATGAATGGAACGCTTTAACGTCCGCCATAAGCGCCGAGTAAGCCCACTCTGAGGCCTTACCGCGCAAGTGCGACATGGCGTACGACACCATCCGGCTTTCGTCCTCGATGAGCTGCGCGACACCGCATTGCTCCACGGCTGATAGCTAGTGGACAATCGTGTGCGCTGCAGTTCCATCGAACTTGGGCGGGTCCATCCGAATGGATCTCGGCTGAAGCGGCCGGGCAGAGAGGATCTCAACAGTCCTGTTGAGAGCCTCGCTCCGAGCCTGCTCACGCCTCAACTCATTCTGAGTCTGAGTGACGGACTCCGCCGCAGCATGGCTCTGTGCCTCGGACGCGGCTCTCCGCTGTCTTAGCACGAATGCCTTAAACTGCTCCAACTGAGCAACATGTTGCTCAGGAGGACTACCCAGGAGCCTGACCAGGGCTTGTTCACCAAGTCCCTGCGCCATAAGCCCTGCCACCTCCCGATGATGTTCGGAGAGGTGGGGAAAATGAGCCCAATCAATATTGAGGCTCATCCTCACGTACACACGCAGAGATGCTACCAAGTGTACGCGGGCACGTCTTAATGCGGCCACGCTTTACTTAAACAGGCATCGTAGCACAGGGTGGAAGCGGTTAGACCGTCTTCTCTTGCGTGCAGTGAGGTAGTCGTGGTGAACGCCTTTAGCGACCTCACCCAACGCACCAAGTACTCAAGTATAGCGTCGTTATGGGAGCGGTAATCAAGCTCCTCGTGCGCACTTACCAAGTAGGTAGTATTTCCAGACTGATTTATATTTAATCGTATTAAATATAACTAAGCTTGCTTCACTGATGTGAACGCATCATCTTAATCTTTTAATCAAACCCATTCAGCGTTCTTTTAAGGAGGTCAGATAATGGTTTAGTTTCCTCAGCATAGTTCTTGCTATATTTATGCAAGTAATTTGCGAGCCCTAGTAATTGGCGCGAATCCTTCACATGCCGTGAGAATGGTCATTCCTTTACTGATTTTACCTTGTCTGGGTTTGCGCGTACACCATATGTACCTACGATGCAGCCCAGCACAGGTATTTCGGGGACCCCTATGACGCTTTTTTGCGAGTTGATGTACAATTGGGCGTCCTTTAAAGACTGCAATACAGCGTCTTAATAAGGCTTGTGCGACTCTATTGTGCTCAGCCCGTCCTTAACCCTTCTATGCACAAATACATCGTCAAGGTAATGGGGCGCGTGGACACGGTGCTGGCGCAATACGTGAGCCACCACTCGGTTGAATGTCGCTGGTGCTTTTTAAACCTTGGGGCATCACAAGCCATTCCCGAAGCATACCGCTTGGGGGGCTTACAGCTGTTTCGGCTACATCGTACTCGCTCATGAGTACCTGAAAGTAGCAATCTCTTAAAATTACGCGGAAAAGATAGTTGACTTTCCCATGGAATTAAAAAGGATATCTTTCCGCGGAATTGGCGTTTGAGCCGGTATGGTCGCCGTGTTCAGGTTATTATAACAATAAAACCACGCGCCATCCATCTGTGGCTTTACGCACACAAAAGGTCGGGCTGCAGTGAGGTGATTTGCTCTCACGCACATGTCCCGCCTTGGCTCGCTTGACGGCCATTGCTGGTCACACAATACTTGGTGCCAGGTTCGAGGTCTATTTCGTGCCCGATGCTCCTATCTGCTGGAAGGCGGTTCGGCACTTCTTCTGAAAACACATCGCGATGCTTTCACAGAACCTCAAAGATCGGACTGTCTCTCAAGGCATCCAACCTTGAGCAGTTAATCGTTTCTTTTTGCCCGTTTTTAGGACGCGCTCGTCCATTGTGGACGATGAGCAACAGTCCACCAAGTTCTTCGTGGAAATGGTGTGACTATTTCGTGGATCTTTCCTTTAATTCGGCACGGAACAGACCCAACGACATCTACTGTAAATTTACTATCTCCTCGATAGATTCTAAGACTTGCCGGAGCACCTTAATTGGGAATGCCTCCGCAATTATGTATTTGACGGCCTCGAACACCTCATTGGAAGGATCATCCTCTTTAATTGGAAATAATCCAAAGGTCACTCGTTTAGACGTGCCTTTGATCGTCCTAATCTGCCGGGTGCTCGTTCTTCGAGTCACCACGATATTTGACTGGGAAGCGGGTGCCGTTGCTCTCCTGGCTAACGCACCCCTTCCAACCGCACCAGACTCCAAAAACTGTGCCAGTTCATGCGACGCATGACTTCCTGTCAGCTCGCCGTATACTGCAACATAGTTTTGGCTCTGTGTAGGAGGATATTTGGACGCATGACTACTTGTCATCACCCTTTTTACTACCCTAGTCTCTACGAGCTGGGTAGGAATTGGTGACGTTTGACATCCCGTCAACGCACCCTCGACTGTTCGACACGACATCAGTTGCATACGCTTCTCGCAGGAGCACATCCTGTCCGAAGTCCTGCAAAGAGTTCGCAACTGTGCGTGTACGCCAGTCTATCTATGGTTGGTACTTTGCCAACCATGGCATGCCTAGGATGAGGTCATACGGACTCTCCATACCTAGCACTGTAAAATTCTTTTAAAAGAGAAGTCACTAAAACTGAAGGCGAGTTCTACCTGAACTTCCTCAAACTTAACGAGCGCGCCGTTCGCTAAACGAACGGTCGCCTCTTCTCGCTTGCCATCCTGGCAAAGCGACTCAATCATCGCAGGTCTCTTTCTTAGAGCCGCGAGTTTCATTTTTTTTTGTAATGCACCCGAATCCACTAGGAGGGTCATCACCTGGTCATAGCCTCTTGCATGAGCGCTATCGACCAGCAGGGATAAGGTCTAAAATTTCGAGACCTCAGGGACTATGCTACCCATTTTTTCTACAGCTCTGAACTTAGGGGTAGCTTCAGAGTCCGCGTCGGTAGGGCATCCCGCTTCTACTGCGCTTCTGCACCTCCCGACCCCTCAGTGGTCCATGCAGAACTCATCCGTCTCCCACGATGGTTCTTGCCATCGCCCCTTTGGGTAAGGAGTCCTCTTGCTGCGCGTCTTCGCCCCAGCAGGGACCCTAGCATAGCAGCGAGCCATCATATGGCCGCGCTTGCCGCATTTAAAACAGACGACGCCTGCATTGCCCTACTCCATGGGAGTGGCATCTGACCTCTCGGCCGACGGCTTATACCAAGCTGTCGCCGAGGCACTGTTGTGGAATTGCTTTTCAACCAAGGCAATTTAATTTGCCTTCCATCGTAGACGGCACCTTTCAAAAAAGGGCCTGTCGCGATGGGCCATACCGTAGTCCGTTTGTAAACGAGGGTACCTTAATGTGCCCCTTAATCGGACCTATGGTAATGGACGCCAACAGCGAGCCCCTCTCTTGCACATAATCGTGCAGAGATCGCTTCGCCTGTCACGCTCCAAAGAAGCACGCTTGAAGCAACACTTCGTTGTTCGGCGGCTGGTACATGGCGCGAATCTTTATCTTAAAGATCACCCATGTAGGGAAGGCTTGAGTTCAGGCAATGCAGCTTCCATGGCTTCCTGATCTGTGGAGCAACTTTCACCATAAATTCGGATGCAATGAAGTTCGTTTCACTGCTGGAATCTCTAAAGCCATCCATTGGAAAACTTATCAGCATCCTTAGCCAACCCTAGGCGGTCAGCGAAGCACTAAGCGTTAACCTTGATAATCTCCCCCGTGAAGATAACGTTTTTCGCCTAACTAAAGCACCCAAGTTGCCAGGGCTTCTACGAGTTGAGGATGGTGTGCGACACGTGGGCGCTTGCAGCGTGGTCAGTCTGTGTCATGACTTCCAGCTCCTTGCGCTTCTTTAAGATGCCACTGATACCAGCCTACGTAAAGGTCTTACTGAATTGGGCTGTAGCCCAAGATGCTAAGGCACTCTGGCTCATTTGTGGGCACTGTGATTTGTGACTGCAGACTTGAAGTCTTTGCGCATTGGTGAGGCGCGTATGTGGAAGCAGGAGGGGTAAAACCGTATAGGACAGTCAGTAAAGTGAGGTTCAGTAAGTTTATTTTTTCCTCACGTAACTTATAACCTTAGATTACTTATGCTTTCACCCTCCACAGTGGCTATAAGTTATCCGAGGGACACCTGTACTATGTAAAGTAATATCTCCTAAATATTATCTAATTTTTTAATAATATACAATTGACAACCTTTAATGTGTTAATTTAATGTAACGATACACCCCGTTGCACCAATGCCAAAAGCAACAAAAGTTTATTAAAACAAGATGCCACTTAAAGACTTTTTCAAGCTGAAAGTTTACTAATCAAGTATACCAGAGTGGTCGTCAAGAAGGCCAATGTGGCAAGCGCATTTTGCGCCATCAATGCCAAAATTATTGTGCACAGGCATAATTCCTACCTATAAAGCTTAGTGGAATCCTTAATACACCCTTCTAAAGGCGATATGGAGCTTGTCTTTGTTGATATATCGCAAGTTGTTCGCATTCTCTAGCATTTTACTGTACATTCAGACGAACCTAACCCGCCTCAAATATAGTGACGTTAATCTGCAAGTCATCTAGCCTAACCCTACATAAATTGAATGCTAGCAGAAGCAGATGACTTCTCCTCGCTTTCAATACGATGGAGAGTACACTTAAATTGCAATAATATAGAAACGCAGTCTGTTTGTAGCCTTGTTCCGTCCAGCTTTTTGCGAGGCGCTCTTTGTAACCGTACAGCTACAGCTCAAATTGATCGATCAAGTCAAACTATTATCATTGCTCCTCTAGCGATCAAAATTTCTGCATTGTGCCATTGTCCAGCAATGTTCATTCGAACATCAACACCTCAATCCAGCGCTTACATCACGAGTGTGTAACACTTATCCAGTATGTAATCTTCCGTAGGTGTTGTTTGATTGAATAATACAGCCACAACGCTTGGACCAATATTCGACAAACGCACGACAATTTTCCGCTTGTGTGCAACCAGGTTCGTAGAGACTGTCCATCGTGACAACAGACGTGAAAAATGGTTTCCTGCGTTTTTACATTGTGTGTTTGACAGACGTAACAAATTGACATAAAGAGCGTTAGCTAATAATACATCTGTTTATCTTGAACTTTCCCAATATCGAAATGTTCCGGCGAATGTAAAAGATAGACAAAATTGTTTAGCATGTAGGAAAAGAATGGTCTATTTTTTAGTTGCTGGAGGCAATATATTTCCATGAGGTTTTTTAATGCCACGCTGTCTAATTTGCAGTAATTATGATGACTTCGCAGTGCTCTGTATGATTCCTGCTGGTAAGCTCTTGCTCGGCGACATTGACTTGTGAAACTATGAGCGGTCGTCGTTGTTTGTGGCGTATGGATTGGACGAGACTTAGGAAGCAGCCCCAGCTTTACGCAATGGACGCCTCCGCCGAAGGATGTACGGACTTCAGTCGTGGAAACATAAAACACACAAATTCCGCTACAGAGACGTACAGACGAGTGATTAACTTACAATCTGCTGCTTTGCATCGTGGCATTTTCAATTGTGCCGCCAACGCCGCAAAGACAACTCCCGCGTAGTTCCTGATGATGTTGTCCCAAGTATCACCGCTTGCGGTTGCTTTGGCCTTGTCAATTCTATCGCTTCTTGCCTCGAATGTTGGAGCTCACCAGACTATGATGGTTCCAAAGCCCGCATACGTATCAGACGACAAAGAGACTCGCCACAACCCGGTCGCTTTTCTTGAAAACCAAAACTTTTCGACTCAACTGGACTTTCAAGATTACATGAAGAAAAACAAATACTCTTCACTTCGTGATTTTATGGACAATGCCAAGTACACCCCGGCCAAAGGGGCAGACTTTAGTTGCGGGTTTACGAAATCCGACGCCCCGCCGGAGCCCATTCCGAAGAGTTGTTCCGTCCGGAGCAGCGGATACACGCACGATGGTCCGTGCGCACTGTACCTTGATGACGTCAAGATCTACGAAAAAGCTAATTGTCACACCGATATTCCCGGGAAGGAAATTCAAGTCGACTACTCTTCTTGCAAGGGCACGTGTATGCTGCGCTGGTACTGGCTGGGCATCCGCACGTTAAAAAACATCGTCTCCTGGCAGGTGTACAAGATTTGCGTTCCTCTCAAGAGGGACCCAAAGGATGAAATTTGTGGTGCTGGCGATGGAACTGGACAAAGGTGATGGTTTGGGAGAAAAGGATCGGGACAGAGGTGATAAAAGCTGACCCCTTAGACAAGGAAAAAGATGCAAAGAAGAAGGAATGAGAGGAAGATGGTGAAGATAAGGATGCAGACAAGAAGTTGCGCCAGTAAGCTAAATGTAGGTGGTGTATTTTTTATCTTTAGTAGTTGTAGAAAAGCTGACTGCGACCGAAGCTGCTAGCTAAATTTTGCTTAAAAAGTTTTTGTATCGAACAATGATCTTGCTTTCGAGACTAAGTATCGTGCTCTCTTAGAGCATAAAGAAGAGTCCGGCGTAGATAAACCAATTCATTATTAAAAGCATTAGGATTCACTATCAATCTTTAACATCTGTCTCATAGTGTACTAAGCACAAAACGCCGGTCACAATACCTCCTTTCGCATAAAATTTGTGCAAATTGCTCCTGCAATAGGTGTACCTCTTATGGAAAAGGTAATGTTTTAAACATCAAATGTAGCCTAAACGTCGTAAATTAATTCAAATATTCGAAAAAAGTCAGATAAAAGGACTCTTTTGTACTTAACTAATTCACATGGAGCCGCCTCCGAAGCGCTCACGCAGTTCGCAACACATCCACTCAGGCTCTCAGAAAACAAAGTGGCAGTCCTCTTCATCATGCACTACCACTGCTCGCGGTAACGTGCTGCATATGACGGCAAAGACGTTGTCCAAAAAGAGCCATCAGCTCGTGCCGGATCGTCCGGTAGCGGTCTCCCAGCAGACAATGGTAGAAATCGACCGGTTTCAGCAGAGCTGTGAGCTATGGCAAAAGCGTTTGATTGCACTTCAAAACAAGTTGGAAGAAAAGGTCGAGAAAGTGGAGTTTAATCAGGTGGACGTCTCTCTTCGAGACATTGTGAAAAGTGTGGAGACAGAGTCGCTTCAGTACGAATTAAAGGAGACGCAAGAGCAATTGCAGTGGGTCACGTGGATGCATCACAATGCCGCCTTGTGCATTAAAGAGTATTCGACTCAACGACAGAGTCTCGAGGACTTTGAAGCCGTGGAGAAGCAATTACTATACGATCGAATTGTAGAGCTCGAGACCCAATTGGCACACCCACAAGCGCTTGAGGGAAAAAAAGAATCGATTTCAATTTCGTCACGAGCTAACCAAGAGGAGATGGTGCAGTCAATGTCGACTGGAAAGGGAGAGACGTACGTGGAGGGCCCAATAGCATTCCAAGAGGCACGGGATACTCTCGATGTCACAAGCTTGGCTCACGACAGTAAAAGAGAAGAGAATGCAGCATCAATACAGTGCAATGAAGAATGGAGGCTGGAGACTCGACAACTTTGTGACAAGCTCGAGACAAGTGAACGACAGAGACGACAGCAAAGCATGGAGTTCGAAGCGGAGAGAAAAGATTTGTACGAACAAATCCAAAAGGCGGAGGCGACGAATGCAAATCTGACTGTCGTAGTAAAGACTTTCAATCAAGAACGGGAGAAGTACAAGCATCAGAAAGACGAACTCAAGATTTTGTATACCAAGTTTAGTTTGGCAATGGATTCCGTGTCCGAGAAGACGATGCGACTTGAGGAGCTCGAAGAGGAGCTTCAACATGCGCTCGAAAGCTCACGTCGGGTTGAAACAGACAAGAAGAAGCTTGAGATGCAGGTTGTTGAGCTTCAAGAGATGACGAATCGTCAGCTCGGTGAACAGAAGCAGATGTGTGAGGAGCTCACGAGTTTGAAAAGGCAGTATGAAGAGGTGCAAGCGCAGCTTTTGCATCAAAATGAAGTCGCGAGCAAATTCGAGACTGAAGTGGCGAACCTTAAGATACGAAATGAAACGTTGGAAAAGGAGCACGCACAGCGTCCGCACCAAAGTGTTGGCGAGCCATCGAATGAAAATGATTACTCTCCTTTCGGAAGGGATCGAGTGTTAGTAAAACAAGTGGCGGAGAAAGAAGCCCTTCAGATGTTCCTCCTTCGGTATTATTCGGTCGCAGAAGAAAAATGCAGCCTCTTGCGTGAAAAAGTTCGTGAACTGGAAGCAAGAAACGCGCCGGTTTAAGACTGGGACGTTGAATGAACGTGTAGGATTGCTTTGTGTGCTGTCGAACAGCTTCCGCTTATTACGCGTCTGCATCATTTGACGTGTGTATACTTTGATTGTATAAGAAGCATTAAAATTGAATATATTAAGTAAAAACACAATGGGTGCCACCCCAAACAACCTTTACAAAAATTAGCACAAAGAAACTAGTCGAACCTATTTACCATGTTGCAGGTGCTCATGTTGTCTTGAAGCGATAGATATAGGTCTCGACAGGTGTGTCTGTCTACTGCTTGAGAAAGCATGTGTTGAGCAGGAGCGAAACCTCAGCTAAAGCAATAATTATCTGCAAACGCACTTCCTTTTTGAGCACAACAATCTTTTATAGACAAACGTAAAAAGAAAATCTCATGTCATGCATTGAAGTTTACATTGAAACAGTATTTCAAAGCTTTGCTCCCTGCGATCGAACTCTCATATGTGGCAAAATATGGAGATGATTTGTTAAAACTAAATAAAACTTGATATTTGATTAAAAAATAGAATTATTTATTTAGTAACAATATGAAGTGAATTTCTTACTAAAAACGATATATGTCTCTAAGAAAAGCTCAAAAAAATTAAAGGACGGGATTATGCATATGTCAAGTAGCCATTGGAAGCCATCAGATTTGCAAGGTAACTTCGCAAACTAATTGTACGACACTCTTAGGCAGAAAGAGTAATAATACGGGCCATACCTCGGTGCACTTGTGCCTCGAGGTAGGGGCCTTCAACGACTTCGCCGTCCACGCACATGAGATCCGTGGGCCGCTCAGGAAAAAGTTTAAAAGCCCGTGTGCGCACCTGCTGCACGCCCTTCTTATCCATATGACTCCCCGTCTCAATCGCCAACATCATCGCCAACAAATCCTTGCGCGAGTGGTTGCCATCCATGTACGTAATGTAAAAGTAGCCATCGTCCAATTTTGCTTTCGGGGCAACCAATGCATCCGACGCCGCGTGCGAGACATTCATGACCCACACTATGCGAAAGTGACCGCTAAGCTCCTTCCACGAGCCTTCTCGAGCTTCCGGTATTGCCGATTCGGCCTGGCTTTCTCCACCTGGCATACTTTCTAATGACGTCTCGTTTGGAGGTCCTTGGCCTTCGCCATCAAACAAATCCATTCGTGGACGGTCCGTTGAATTGGAATCGTGTGCGGTAAAGTAATGTGTCGGACTGTTAGTCTTGCCTTCGTCCAGGTACCAAATCTTTCCCGGATACTCTGGTCTTTGGAACACCAGTTGATTAATAAATGCAACCGTGAAGCGCATGCCTCCCAGCATGCGTAGTTTTTCCGACCCAATGTCGACATCGGCAATCGAAGCCCATTCCAGCGACAAGAACGAGTACGTCGTGTCTTTCCCATTCCGTACAGACGCAATGTCCAAGTTCTGAGGCGTACCTTTCGCAAGAATAAATGCTGCATTCACGGGTTTGCTCTTTTCCTCGCTATGATGTGCAATCGAGTGGGCTAATCCATTCCCCGAGCCACCTGGAACGATCCCAAGAGGCTGCCGAATAGCATCGTTCCAATCAGAACGCGTCATTAGACCTTGAACAACTATACACATAACGCGTTAAGTACGATCATAAATCCGATCAGGCAAAAAGTACATACTTTCATACAGACTGCCATCTCCCCCCACTGCTACCACACAATCATAGACATCCAATGGTATGTCCCTAACAATCTCCATTGCATGATTAGCATGGTCCATGATCTTCACCTCCGTCTCGATGCTAGCATAGCGAAGTACGGGCGCCACTTTGTCTTTGTATATCTGAAGTGCTCGCCCTGGTCCACTCACAGGATTGATGAGCACGAGATACTTTCGTGGCTGTCGATCGATGACTTGGAGCTGCTCAAGGCTTTCAACTTTAGAAATGATTTCCCCATGTCGTGGGTCCGTCACATAATTGATAACCTTTAGCAACTTGAGCACCTGAGGCATTTGTTTCCCGTCAAATCGAAAGAAAAATTTATACAACCTTCTTTTCTTCATTGCGTTGGGCTTGTGGCTTGAGCACATGCACGCAAAGATGCCAAGTAGGAACTTGCCGTCGTTTGCTACGTCACTTGGCTTCTCAAGGAGATCGTAATCTGCAGTGTGCACATGCGCGCCCAGAACGTTTGTCCACGAAAGACAAAGCGTTTGTTTCTTGGTGCTCGTGGCTTCAACGATGCAGTGCGATGGCGAGAGGCGCAATTGAACGCGTTCGTAGCAAGTGACGAGCCACAAGTTCTTGACCACTTGTTCCAGCTGTAACTCGGTCAGCAAAGAGTTTAATAAAGCCATACTTTCAGTAGGTTCGGCAGAGGCATTGGATGTTGACAGCGGCACGAGGGCAGCAGCAGCAGAAGACTCCGACGTCGGCATAGCCATAGCTGTCAGTAGATTTTCGAATGATATTATACGTGCGATTCCATCAGCTTTTAGAAGAGTCCTTTCTGATTGGGTGATATCCGTTTGGAACCCAAAAACGAGAAAAAGAGCCGGTACGGCTCGATTCTATTGACGTGATTGATGGTGGTCAGGCACGACGACGACCGTGCTTCTTCCTTAAGTTTTGCCCCTCAGGTGAAGATTGTGGCCACGGATTTGTGCTGATAGTGCACTTTTGAGAAACAGACTTTGCCTACGCTAACACAAGCTTGATGAAAAAATACTAAATAAATCAACATGATCATGAGGGATAATTAATCCTTCATCATTTACCCTTGGTTATGCTTTGCGAGTGAGAACACTAACTTAGTTGCCACATGTCTGATTCGTCGAAGCAGACGATACCGTAAGGAGTCGCATGGGTTCGCGAGACGTGTCTCAGCGGTCTACTCCATGGAACGCTGCCCATGTTCAAGCATATACCCGGCCATTTACCGTAGAGAGGATGATTGTACAAATCTATTTATATACATACACAATTTGTATTTTGTACATTGCATATTTTTTTACGAACTCTACAAGCTTAAATTTTTACAAGCATTGAGCAGACTTCCATCATGTGACGGGGAACCTCGTTACATTATTATTATCATCTTGAAAAGGAATAATAAAAATAGAAAGCTGCTATCCTGACAACCCCAATCGCTAACTGGACACCCCCTTCTCACACACATTCTGTATACTTTAGGGAGTCGACCCCTTGATTATTTAGTGAAATGGTAGCAACTTCTTGGTAACTATGCACTTCCGCAAAATTTGAGACAAGTAAAGTAGAAAAAATCATTGTTCGATTTACTGCCCTTTCTTATCGTTTTTTTAATAGTTGCCAATCAAATGCGGGCGCTCTTGGCCTTTTCTCACCTGTTAAAAGCATAATATTCTAACATCGCCGAACGAAAACCACGGTTGTGCCCACGGGCAGTTACACTCTAATGTTGATAATTAGGCCAATTCCCAATTTTTTCACTCTCATACCATTTTGTAATAAAACTTACTTGTGTTGCCTAATATATTCATTAAAAACTTATAAAGTATTAGATAAAAGGTACTGAGAGTGAGGAGCATTTTGTACATTTCTTAAGAAATAGGGGTAGATCCAGAATCTCAAGTTAAAAGAGGAGGCAAAACTAATTTTGTATGAATTGTTGCCTCATTTCTCTGCTATCCTTTCCCACGATATCTAATAGGCTTTGTCACTTTTTGGATTTGGTCATCCATCGTCATCGTTCTATTGGGGAAGTTTTCCTGTTAGCTTTTCAAGTGGCGACATGCGCTTAGGGTTTGAACTGCTCGAATAACGACTGAGAATGTATGTTGCATACTGTACAGCATCTTCTTAGAAGTACAAAAGGTAGACCACTCGCAAAAACCATACATATTTCCTTATAAAGATTTGTGTAGTGCATTCTCTCCGCCTTCCTATTTGTACCTTAATTGTTTCTACACTCCTTTGACGCATACTCTAGTAGACTTGCAAAACAGGTCGACACATTCGTATTCACCACCTCCATCGGTACGTAAGACGTGTACCTTGCAGCAAAACATTCTCTCGAAGGGAGCCAAGAAATGTAAAAACATCGTTGCCACCTATCCTTGGTCTTGCCTACGAACACTCGACAGTAATTAGATGCATGGAGTCGATGAAGTTCACCGTATAGCGGTAATTATTCCTTTCTGTGGGAATCATTGGTTCCTTGGGGTCGCTACAGACAATGCCTCTGATGCGGTCGATAGGAGTTCAGCCGGAGGATTCTTGTATTGCTTGCCTTGTGCACAGGTGAGGCAATTTGGACGGCTTCGAACAATCAACTCGATCCCTAATCGCGATGCATTGGCCATCTTTTCGACGGTATAAAAGCGATATAGCCCAATCGTTTGCGACCTTAGGGAAGGAGTTTGGACAGAGATGCCCATCATTCAGCCATCGCCAAGTTCATACAGCATGAACTTGACGAGGCTAAGGAGAAGGTTGCCTTGCTTAATCTGCAAGGCTCTTAACAGGCAGAAGTGTTGAGGTCACAACAGGTACATACCCCTGTACCTGGGATGACGGAAACGCGTCGTCCCGAAACTTTAAAGATTGACATCTCTAAGTATAGGGGAGTCGAAGAAGACTCCCTCTTGAGATGGTTTGTCGAGTTGGATGATGCCATTAAGCACGTCGCATCATCGACGAGCAAATGCAGGTTGCATTCGCTCAATCAAATTTATCAGGTCGTGCCAAAACCTGGGCACTATGCCTTAAGTTACCCGACCAATGTGTCTTTAAATCGGTAGAGGCTAGAGGCTCTTAAAGCCCGGCTCAAATAGACGTTTGGACAACCAAGGGCTGAGTTCAGAGCTCGATCAGAGCTTCTGGCACTCAAGCAAGGTAAGCATGATGTTCACGCTTATGCCCAGCACATACGACTCTTAGCGAGTTGTATCACAAACAAACAAACGTTGATTACGGTGTTTATGCAAGGTCTTACAGATAGTCCCGTAAAGATCCATCTGCTTCGCTTGGAACTGGATACGCTTGAAAACGCTATATCCGGTGCGGAACAGGAGCACTTTGGCTTGAGAAAGGCTCAAGCTAGTTCGTCATTGTATCGTCCTCCAAGACGACACGAGCTTAAAGGTTCAAAACCTGTGGACCTCTCCCGTGTCGAAAGCGAGAAATCTCGCTTTTTGAATAATAAGCAATGGCAGAAATGCAATCGATGTCAAACGTTATGACACTACGCTCATGAGCGCAGTGCCCCACGCCCAGTACCGAGAGGTACAGAACATATTTATGGAACGCACGCTAAAAAGGGCAACGGTCGCGGGTCCGTCGTTGTTGCGAAATCGCGACAACGAGACGAACCGCCAAAAAAACGGTCGGGTCATTAGAGGCGCAACGCCCTACTGATCCAGCAACCCCAAGCGAAATTGCAACTCTCTTGACGAAAGTTGCTCCAGACACACAGTCATTATGTGTGTCTCCACTAGGCGATGAGGTATCCCTTATCACCTTGAAGTTGAAAGGGACAAATGATTTGTCATCCAGAGCCCTAATGGACTGTGTGGCGTCGAAAAACTTTATTCGGCGCCAGTCGCTAGACGTTCGTAGGCTCAAATGTATTGAGCGCGACATCCTTTCAACGAGGATGACGGTGCGTCTAGCGACAGACGCATCGATAACAGTGATAAAACGCGTAGTGGAATTTCAATACACGTTAGAAAATTTACAGTACGATAATTAATTCATCGTACTGGATTTGGATGACAAATTGATGTCATCCTAGGTCTACCTTGGATCGTAAAATATGAGCCAAAAATCAGCTGGGCAGCATCGATCCGTAAAGATGCCTTCCACTTGTTCATCAGATGGCCATCTGATGAATGTCTTCGAGCGTCCACAAGCGTGTGGATGTATTACGCGTGAGTGCGATCGCCTCACTTGTGGTGCGGTCGTTAGTACGACTGCACAAGATCACAGTGTAATTACTAATCACCCTGTGGAGTCAGCTTCCGGTGACTGTGCGGATGCACGGTCAGCGCCGAAGAGCCACCACTCGAATAAGTCGAGTGGATTGAGACATGAATGTACGCCTAGCGGGCGACATTCAAGGAATAACACGATAATCCTACGTCGAGTAGAGATTGGACCGTAGAGGACCTGACTGTGATAGCGCAATCACAGTCGGAAGACGTTAAGGGAATAAGTCCTTACGTGCTTGAGGAAAATTCTCCTCAAATAGTTAATGCTGAAGTGACTAGACTTCAGCATTCAGAGTGATATATCCTTCGGTAGCCTGTGGATAAATCCCAGGAAGAACCGAGACATTGAATGTCTCGGTTAATGACGGATCAAGAGTAGGCGCTCATACTCTTGATCTGAACGCGCCTCCGAAGTTAATTTTAAAGATAACTCAATTAATTACCCTATAACCCAAGCGGTTCTTGAGAGATCTGCATAGTGGTAGAATCAAGCCGATATACCTACTCGTCACAGAGGACGAATACCTAACCGATATTCGGCCAGCGGTAATCTTTGCAGCGACCGAACGGGTTCTCAGCAGCTCATCGATGGACGAAAGTGTCCTCGATGTGAAGACTCCGATTCAGAGATATACAACTCAATCCTGGGAGTCCCTTAAGACAAATCCTTTATACAAAGATTTGATTAATTCAAGGATGTATTCCCTGAAGTGATTTCATGCGAGTTGCTCAAGGAAAAAGGCACTCAACATGAGATTGAGCTCAAACCAGGCTCGAAGTACTGTGTCATAAAGCAGTGGCAACTTCCTCGTGAACAAGTACTTGCGATCGATAAATTCTTTATCAATCGATTAAAAGCGGGCCATGTGAGGGAGTCAACCTCCCCACAAAGCTCTCCGACCTTCGGTGTGTGAAAGGTCACAAGAGGGTGGTGGATAGAGTACGCATTCAATAAATTGAATGCTGCAACGGTACCTGCTCAAACGATGATACCTACAAAAGACGTAATCATAGATGGTGGGTCCAAGAGTACCAATTTTTCGTCTATGGATCTGATGGATGGATTTTATCCGATCCTTATGCGTGAACTGGCCATCTGGTACATAGCAATGAGCACTCCCAGTAGGATGCTCTGGAAATGGCTAGTAATGACACAGGGAATTAGTAACGCCCCTGCAACATTCAACAGATGTGTAAGAAATCTGTTGAGACCGGTGTGAGATTTCGTACTGAGTTATTTTGACGATGTATTCGTCCATAGCCGCGCAATGGACGGAAAGACGGACGTGGAAGATCATAAACTCACGTTCGTCAGGTTTTTACACTTATTCAAAAGCATAAGTTGAACGCAAGTCTCAGAAAGTGTATATTCGCTGCAAGCAAAATACCACTTCTTGGGTGCATCGTCGGAAAACACAGCGTGCGCCCTGATCCCGAAAATATCGAGGCAATTACCAACTGGACACTTCCAGTCAATGTCAAGGGACTTAGAAAGTTCCTTGGGCTAGCGGCATACTTGCACAAGTACTCACGCAATTATGCCGAGGTGACAGTTCATCTCTCTTGTCTCTTGACAAAAACGAGGAATGGTTATGGAACGCTGATTGTCAGCGTTCCTTCGAAGGTATCAAGCAAAACTTCATAAAATCGCCCATCTTGGCGATTGCAGATCAAGACAGACCACTCCATCTGGTCTGTGACGCCAGCTTATCGCAATCGTCTGTGCGTTAGTGCAATACGATACAGTCGGCTCGGAGCGCGTCGTCTGTTACCAATCGCGTCAGCTGCAATTTGCTGAACGGCAATTACCCAGTGCATGACAAGGAACCCCTTGCCATGAAATATGCACTGACTACATTTAGGGTCTATTTTCTCAGAGATAGATCGTTCATGGTATAAACGAACCATGCGTCATTACGCACGGCCGTAAATAGCTCACACCTCTCACAAAAAAAGGCGAGGTAGCTATCCTTTTTCGCGGAGTATAATTTCTGCGGAATATAAGCCAGGACGACTAAATGATGTCGCTGACGCGTTATCACGCCGACCCGATTTCGAGCCGGCAGCGCACTCCAGTCGTGAAATTAATCCTACTGTTGCAACGCACACTACGAGTGTTCCGTCATCAACCTTAGTTGATGACATAAAGAAATCCTACACAGAAGATAAAGACCTTCTATGTTTAATGGATCATCTAATGAATCCATCCATCAAATCTCATAAAGATTTATTGGCTTTGTATCGATCGTCATCCGATCGAAACACAACACGCAACGGCTTATCGTATTACACAGCCGTTGCCGGCGACACTCCATGTGTCGTCGTCTTAACTCACAATGATTTACGCTTGGGCATCATGTGTGACTGTAACGATGCACCAACAAGTGAGCACGTGGACGAGAGAAAATTAATCTCACAGCAAATCGCGACTTTAACTGGTTCCACCAATTTCAGTACGTGCGCAAGTACATTCGTGCTTGCGAAGTGTGTCAACGGGTGAAGCCTAGCCTTTCATTCCGTCACCTCTACAACCTCCCCTACCACTCCCGGCAGAATGTTGGCAGTCCGTATCTATGGACTTCGTCTTCGAAATTTCCAGAGATGATCACAAAAACATTGGAATCCTTGTTTTTGTAGACAGAATCAGCAAGATGGTTCATCTTGCTGCAGTGCCAGAGTCGATCACGGTTCCGGGCTGTGCGTGTGTCTATATTGACACGGTATACAAACTCCACGATTTACGGAGCACGGCTGACTGCCATTTTTCGATCATCGGGAGACAGATGGTCAGACTGAAAGTGTCAATGGTGTCATTGAAGGCATTTTACGCAGTGTGTGTGCTCAGACATCAAAGCGTTAAAGCTGAATGCTCCAATTGGTGGAATTTGCATAATTAATGCTGTCCATGCCTCTACAGGCAACACTCTGTTCTATGTCAGCTGTTTGACCCACCCACACTTTATGTTATCGATACCACTGAATGGCGCAGGGGCTTGGTATGAAAGAGTCAGCCGATAGGTTTTCTGATATCAGCCCTGTTACCATACGGAAGCAAGTGTGCGTGCTTCTCGCGACAAGATTTAGTGTCTTAAGACATGCCGTGACACGATGGCTAATAACTTCAAAGCCAAGACAAGAAGAACGTACAAGCAGATCCAAATAGAGAAGCTTATTGATTCTTATGCGGTCGAAGACCGAGATTTAATAAACGCTAAAATCTACCAACCTACTTGGTTTCTGCGGTCTTCAGGACCAAATTGCGCCTGCTCTTTATTGGGCCATTTACGGTCGTGGCCAAGAAGGGTTTAGCCATCACGCTAAACCTTCCTAGCAAGCTACGTACACACCAATGTTTTTACATCGGCTTGCTTAAGCCATACCGGAACCCTTCCCACGTGGACTTGGAGGCGCTTGCGCCGAAAAAGATGGCCGTGAAGCAGGTCACAAGGGTATTCAGCTGACCATCTGAACGAGATTGCTGATATTCCAGCATCGAAAGACGGTTTGCACCACCTCAAAAGAGCCCTCAACCCGAGCAAGGCTTGTTGCACCTCGTGCTTTAGAGCATCAAATGCATTCGACGAGTTTTTGGCCCCTCCCGCGCTGCTTGATGCGCGCAGGAATTTTCGTTTCACGTGGAGAAATTTCAAAAGCGACATCGTCGTAAGGGACAATACCAGTATCTCGTGAAATGGCTTGGGGGCTCCTCTTTTTAAAACTCTTGGGAGTTTGAGGTACCTATTCGGCAAGATTGCGCGTGCGCCGTTGAAGTATTAGAGCGCCAAGCTCAGGATCACATTGCGTCAAACGACGCTTCCCACCACTTGAATAGATGAATATATAGCGTCAAGGCGGCATTCCATGGTTGTACGGTCAACAGAACCACTGAATATCGGCTAGGCCTATTCTCGTTTTGTTGAAAAAACGCTAAACGTAATTGGCCTTTGGTGTTAAGCTTGGCGAAATTGAAGCGAAGCTTTTGTTTCAAATGAACATCAGCCACATCAGCAGACTCAGATACACCAGATGTTGCGAAGGCGGCGGGCCCGGTGGACTCAGTTGTCATACGAAGCATCGTTTTCGCTTTTGATTCGTAGCGATCGGATTTTCACTCATTGAGGACACCGAAGCCTTTTGGGCCTGACCATGCAAACGCGTCAGATACTGACCTCATGTCATTACCTTCGGCGCAAGGTATCTCTCATGAAAAGCGTCGTTAGCAGCGATTTTTTCTGGCATTTTCGCCTTTGGTCCGGAGGTCCACATGGCGAAGCTGCGACTTGTGATCTTTTTGAGACACTCTTCCACACTGTGTGGAGTAAATTGGTACTCACTCTGAGCTTTTGTTTTGTTATCTCTGCAGCTCGACGACAAGCTTGTTCTTCAATGAGGATTGCCCGTTTTTGCTCTTCTTTGAGTGGATTCGTGATGATATTGGACTCAGGATCTGAAGTCTGGTGCAATGTTGCTAACACGCTTGCAGCACCACAATCTGGGAGCAGATTTGGAGCCAGATGGAACTCGTCTACGGGTTAAGACGATGTGAGCTAGGCTCTTCTGCCTCTTCCTTCGATGGAGTGTGACTCATATAGTCTACCTGCAACTCATCCTCGGGAGAGTAGCTAAGAGTCGTTGACTCACGCTTTGTTGTCATTCGACAAGAGAATGCGAAACACAACCAAACGGTAAGTTGCCTATATTCCAACCCTCAAAGAGGAAATGAAGCGAATGTAGTCACTAGGTGTCAACAGTCTGATGGGGGGGGGGGTAATTGGGCATAGATCTGTTGGTAAACCGTTGTTGTGGTACATTATCTTTATCGGTAAAACGCCATTTTAAACTGTTTCAAAATCAGCTAATTAATAAATCCCATTTATTAAAGTAACACATGTTGCAGCCGGCAGATATAATCTGCGGCCGAAATCTATTTTATATTAGCTGATTCAGGCTTTAGATTTAAACAAGTAAATAATGTTCAGTTTCTCATTTGATTTTAACGTATCTAGTGCCTTCCTAAGCCTTCCGCATTGATCTTAAAGAGATAGAAGCCTTTCTAAGGTATATAATCTCGAACACCAGTTGCCACTTGGTTCTAAGAACCTCAGTTCCTTAAAGAAGGATTTACTAAGCTTTAATAGCTTGCACGACTCCCTAAGTTGTTAAACCCATTAGTTATAGTGAACTTAGAGAATATTTTAGTCTATAAGCCTTCCACTGACTCAGTCAGAGTAATTTTAAAAATCTCACTAATGGTGCTCGCATGACTCGAAATAAATGCAAGGGTTGACTTTTTTGAATATGAAGATCAGCTTAAGCCACATGTGGCGCAAGAAGATACAAAGCTTGCCAGCAAAGGTAGTCGGAAATGCGTCTTCAATAAAGTTATCCATCTTTGACGAGATATCAACGTCTTTGATGGTTGGCCTAAAATTCTATGCAAATGATTGGAGTTTGCTGTCTTTTCTATTGAGGGATTGAACACGGCCGGACGTCTCGAATCGATCCTACCGGGCTCTAAGCCGATCGAATAGTGACAACGCGAAGCCGTTTGGTTGACCAAATATGTTGGCAGTTGCATCTTTCTCCACACTGGAAACAGCTGCAAGATCGGAGGTTGACATACATTGAATAGCTTTTAAATTGGGCATTAAAGCATTAAGCTTTTCTTTGGTAATAATTTGGTTTCGAAATGCAAAATCAGCACGGCAGAAGGTAAAAATGGCATCTGCTGTAACGGACACTACTGACTTGTACTTCTTCAGAACAAGTCCACTTCGCACTGCCTCAGTGCGAGTGGTGCCACAAGTCACTTCGCGTACACAAGTACGTGCAGAGGAAGGCTTTCTTTATAATACTTGCTTTAAAGAGGGTTAAAAGTAAAATTGTATATACTATAATAAAGTTCTTCTATTTCTATGTATTGTATACAAACTAGCGCGTCCAGTGCTGACTGGACCACGGAGCAAGTAAATATAATGGCCTATATCTACCGATGGATAAGTTTTCCGAATATTACTAGGTAAAGAAATATTTTTTAAATATTCTCTACCTTTTCGACAATATATTAATTAACAACCTTTAAGACTTAATTTCATGTAACGGACCATCCCAAACAACCCTTCCTTAAACAAAAATCACTCCGTTTGTCATTGAATAGAGTGATCACTATAAGACCACTTAATTAAAAACGATGTTGATTGGTCAGAACCATTATTCTTAATTCTATCGCATGATTAATATATCCATGCGGTATGCAAATTGTGCTGCGGTTCATGCAGCCGCTGCTGACGCTTTTTATTGTCTCTTGCGGCAGACGTTCCGTGCCGAAGTGTCATCATCTCCTGCAACTATAAATGTTGCGGGTGCACGTGGTGATACACCACGTGAATGCAACCCCTCATTGGAGGTCGACTACGAATGCGAGTTGAACGAAATGGCCGACCCGGGGAGAACAGAACAGTCACCTGCTCATCGTCAGGCGGCTGACAATAAGCCTTCGAATGAGGAGGCTCATTCGGGTAGACGTGCTGGTAGCGTCCGCTACAGCATGTTCGGTTCCGACGATGAGGATGATCCTTCATCGCCAGCACCGTCTCCCGTGCCGTCACCCGCACATATTCCTGTGCGTGGTGATGATGATGGGGCAAGCCATCGTAATAAAAGTTCTTTTTGGTACCCCTGCTTCAGTGGGTACCACTCAGGGGGTGAAGACAATAAAATGTCTCGTCTTGCCCCTGAGAAGAAGCCGTGGCTTTTGCCCGAACAGCTAATTAATAGCTTGTCTGGAGAGACCACTCCTCATAATAAACCCCCTTATTTATTGCGACAAAGCTTCATGGCCTTGATCTCGGCACGAAAGTTCTTCGCGCTGAAGAAGATTTTTATCTCGATGCTTTTTTAAGCATCGAAGGTTTAGTGGCAACAACTAGCGATATAAAGTCTCGCTGATGCAAGCCTGGAGCTCGTTCATTCGCAATGTCAAAGACAGTTGACGCGAAGCCTGGTTTCAAAGGCTTAACGCGATTTGCGTTAAGTTCGAGAAACGAACTCCAACCGGTCCAAGGTACAAATTGCATTGGTTGTCACGTGAGGCAGGACTTCCGTGCCTCACGTAGGTGATCCTGTCCGTGTTGTGTTGACAACACGAAGCGAGTAAAAGAGGATGTAAATTTCCGTTTCTTCGCTCTGTGGAAGGGCTCGCATATCTATTGAGATGCGCGATGCGATTGACGGTTTGACAATCAATTTACATGCTAGGGGTGCGAGTTTTCCGATTGACCTTCTGATCCATCGGATGGGTCTCGTCATACTGACGGACGAGGTCCTCAGCGTCAACAAGCAGCTGGGAAAGAGGCTCCCAGCTGTCATGTGAAGGTGGATAAGCGCTCCAGCGAACAATATAACTCGTTCGCTGCCCCTCGCATCACGGTGGTTTTGTATACGTTTCACAAGGAAACGTTGACCACCGTGGGAATCCACCAATGGTTGTGGCGGAGGAGGGAAAATTAGATCCGACACATGTGTGGAATCTAGAGTCGAAAAGAGCGACAAACTCGATCACTTCCTCCATAATTCGGAGGAGGGACTTGATCACGAGCGCAGTAAGCATCACCTGTTGGAGCAGACGGTGCAAGCTCACTATATCGAACGGTTGGAAAACCGTTCGAAGAGTGCGTGCTCAATGTTGGAGTACGAACGGAAATATCACGCTCTCCGTGATGATCTGTCGTCAGCTCATCGCGATTTTGAAGATCTTCGGACCCGACAAGTGATTCTCCAGATTCAACATGATTATCTGGTTCGTGACCACCAGAATCTTTTAGGGATTCTGAAAAGGGTGGATAGGTCCGTCCTCGGAAGAAACCGCGTACAGATAATACCGGCGGAGCCGACCAAAGGAAGAGGTAGGATGCCTTCGCATTCTACGTCGCAGTTCTATTGTGTACACATTGACTCTGCGATGCAGTACACGGAATGGTCCAATGAACTTGGGTAGTACTTTACTGCTACCCACATTAGTGACTGCATGATTAGGTAAGTTTATTGTAGCGAGTAGTATTAGATCATTTATTTTAAATGAACGAACATTTGCTCTTCCATGCCCGTTTGCGTTTCGTTTCTGACTTACTGTGCTAGCAATAAAATCCTGTACGAAACGGATTACTGATTCTCGAGTTAGCAGAAATTTTTCGGCTGACTCATTTTTTTGTCGTTTTCAGTGCGCTTTGTGTGCACTGCCATGAGACCTTTATTATCTTCGATGTCGATTGTTTCGACATCGACGCGTGATGAACATCAGAGGGAAATGGCTTTGTTCGTGCGAGTTCAGCCACCCTTGAATTAGAGATCCCTCTATTTGGATGGGTATGCGTGTAAACGCATGCACCCAATTATTGATGTCGAATTCGGCCATCGGTAAAAACTAGCTCCAATTTGGATACGAATGGACGTAACTTCGAAGTTTCGAGGGCGCGATTTAGTCGTTCAGTCTGACCATCTGTCTCTCGATGATCAGAAGATGACACAGTCAGTCATGCTCAAAGAGATCGGTATACGGATTAATAAAACTCCGCCGTTAATAGTGGATCTCTATCCGAGACCAGTTCAAGGGGTAAACTATGAAGTTTGAATACCGTGTCGATATAGACACGGGCACAGCCCCGAACCGTGATTGACTCTGGTATTGCAGCAAGATGAACCATCTTGCTGATTCTGTCTACAAAAACAAGGATTCCATTGTTTTAGTGATCATCTCTGGGAATTTCGAAGACGAAGTCCATAGATACGGACTGCCAACATTCTGCCGGGAGTGGTAGGGGAGGTTGTTGAGGCGCACGGGATGAAGGGCTAGGCTTCACCCGTTAACACACTTTGCAAGCACAAATGTACTTGCGCACGTACTGATATTGGTGGGGCCAGTTAAAGTCGCGATTTGCTGTGAGATTAATTTTCTCACGTCCACGTGCTCACTTGTTCGTGCATCGTTACAGTCACACATGATGCCCAAGCGTAAATCATTGTGAGTTAAGACGACGACACATGGAGTGTCGCCGGCAACGGCTGTGTAATACGATAAGCCGTTGCGTGTTGTATTTCGATCGGATGACGATCGATATAAAGCCAATAAATCTTTATGAGATTTGCTGGATGGATTCATTAGATGATCCATTAAACATAGAAGGTCTTTATCTTCTGTGTAGTCTTTCTTTATGTCATCAACTAACGTTGATGACGGAACACTCGTAGTGTGCGTTGCAACAGTAGGATTAATTTCACGATTGGAGTGCACTGCCGGCTCGAAATCGGGTCGGCGTGATAACGCGTCAGCGACATCATTTAGTCGTCCTGGCTTATATTTCGCAGAGAAATTTTACTCCGCGAGAAAGGATAGCCACCTCGCCATTTTTTGTGAGAGGTGTGAGCTATTTACGGCCGTGCGTAATGACGCATGGTTCGTATATACGATGAACGATCTATCTCTGAGAAAATAGACCCTAAATGTAGTCAGTGCATATTTCATGGCAAGGGGTTCCTTGTCATGCGCTGGGTAATTGCCGTTCAGCAAATTGCAGCTGACGCGATTGGTAACAGACGACGCGCTCCGCGCCGTCTGTATCGTATTGCACTAACACACAGACGATTGCGATAAGCTGGCGTCACAGACCACATGGAGTGGTCTGTCTTGATCTGCAATCGCCAAGATGGGCGATTTTATGAAGTTTTGCTTGATACCTTCGAAGGAACGCTGACAATCAGCGTTCCATAACCATTCCTCGTTTTTTGTCAAGAGACAAGAGAGATGAACTGTCACCTCGGCATAATTGCGTGAGTACTTGTGCAAGTATGCCGCTAGCCCAAGGAACTTTCTAAGTCCCTTGACATTGACTGGAAGTGTCCAGTTGGTAACTGCCTCGATATTTTCGGGATCAGGGCGCACGCTGTGTTTTCCGACGATGCACCCAAGAAGTGGTATTTTGCTTGCAGCGAATATACACTTCCTGAGACTTGCGTTCAACTTATGCTTTTGAATAAGTGTAAAAACCTGACGAATGTGAGTTTATGATCTTCCACGTCCGTCTTTCCGTCCATTGCGCGGCTATGGACGAATACATCGTCAAAATAACTCGGTACGAAATCTCACACCGGTCTCAACAGATTTCTTACACATCTGTTGAATGTTGCAGGGGCGTTACTAATTCCCTGTGTCATCACTAGCCATTCCCAGAGCATCCCACTGGGAGTGCTCATTGCTATGGACGAGATGGCCAGTTCACGCATAAGGATCGGATAAAATCCATCCATCAGATCCATAGACGAAAAATTGGTACTCTTGGACACACCATCTATGATTACGTCTTTTGTAGGTATCATCGTTTGAGCACGTACCGTTGCAGCATTCAGTTTATTGAATGCGTACTCTATCCACCACCCTCTTGTGACCTTTCACACACCGAAGGTCGGAGAGCTTTGTGGGGAGGTTGACTCCCTCACATGGCCCGCTTTTAATCGATCGATAAAGAATTTATCGATCGCAAGTACTTGTTCACGAGGAAGTGGCCACTGCTTCATGACACAGTACTTCGAGCCTGGTTTGAGCTCAATCTCATGTTGAGTGCCTTTTTCCTTGAGCAACTCGCATGAAACTACTTCAGGGAATACATCCTTGAATTAATCAAATCTTTGTATAAAGGATTTGTCTTAAGGGACTCCCAGGATTGAGTTGTATATCTCTGAATCGGAGTCTTCACATCGAGGACACTTTCGTCCATCGATGAGCTGCTGAGAACCCGTTCGGTCGCTGCAAAGATTACCGCTGGCCGAATATCGGTTAGGTATTTGTCCTCTGTGACGAGTACGTATATCGGCTTGATTCTACCACTATGCAGATCTCTCAAGAACCGCTTGGGTTATAGGGTAATTAATTGAGTTATCTTTAAAATTAACTTTGGAGGCGCGTTCAGATCAAGAGTATAAGCGCCTACTCTTGATCCGTCATTAACCAAGACATTCAATGTCTCGGTTCTTCCTGGGATTTATCCACAGGCTACCGAAGGATATATCAGTCTGAATGCTGAAGTCTAGTCACTTCAGCATTAACTATTTGAGGAGGATTTTCCTCAAGCACGTAAGGGCTTATTCCCTCTACGTCTTCCGACTGTGATTGCGCTATCACAGTCAGGTCGTCTACGGTCCAATCTCTACTCGACGTAGGATTATCGTGTTATTCCTTGAATGTCGCCCGCTAGGCGTACATTCATGTCTCAATCCACTCGACTTATTCGAGTGGTGGCTCTTCGGCGCTGACCGTGCATTCGCACAGCCACCGGAAGCTGACTCCACAGGGTGATTAGTAATTACGCTGTGATCTTGTGCAGTCGTACTAACGACCGCACCACAAGTGAGGCGATCGCACTCACGCGTAATACATCCACACGCTTGTGGACGCTCGAAGACATTCATCAGATGGCCATCTGATGAACAAGTGGAAGGCATCTTTACGGATCGATGCTGCCAGCTGATTTTTGGCTCATATTTTCCGATATAAGGTAGACCTAGGATGACATCAATTTGTCATCCAAATCCAGTACGATGAATTTATTATCGTACTGTAAATTTTCTAACGTGTATTGAAATTTCACTACGCGTTTTATCACTGTTATCGATGCGTCTGTCGCTAGACGCACCGTCATCCTCGTTGAAAGGATGTCGCGCTCAATACATTTGAGCCTACGAACGTCTAGCGACTGGCGCCGAATAAAGTTTTTCGACGCCACACAGTCCATTAGGGCTCTGGATGACAAATCATTTGTCCCTTTCAACTTCAAGGTGATAAGGGATACCTCATCGCCTAGTGGAGACACACATAATGACTGTGTGTCTGGAGCAACTTTCGTCAAGAGAGTTGCAATTTCGCTTGGGGTTGCTGGATCAGTAGGGCGTTGCGCCTCTAATGACCCGACCGTTTTTTTGGCGGTTCGTCTCGTTGTCGCGATTTCGCAACAACGACGGACCCGCGACCGTTGCCCTTTTTAGCGTGCGTTCCATAAATATGTTCTGTACCTCTCGGTACTGGGCGTGGGGCACTGCGCTCATGAGCGTAGTGTCATAACGTTTGACATCGATTGCATTTCTGCCATTGCTTATTATTCAAAAAGCGAGATTTCTCGCTTTCGACACGGGAGAGGTCCACAGGTTTTGAACCTTTAAGCTCGTGTCGTCTTGGAGGACGATACAATGACGAACTAGCTTGAGCCTTTCTCAAGCCAAAGTGCTCCTGTTCCGCACCGGATATAGCGTTTTCAAGCGTATCCAGTTCCAAGCGAAGCAGATGGATCTTTACGGGACTATCTGTAAGACCTTGCATAAACACCGTAATCAACGTTTGTTTGTTTGTGATACAACTCGCTAAGAGTCGTATGTGCTGGGCATAAGCGTGAACATCATGCTTACCTTGCTTGAGTGCCAGAAGCTCTGATCGAGCTCTGAACTCAGCCCTTGGTTGTCCAAACGTCTATTTGAGCCGGGCTTTAAGAGCCTCTAGCCTCTACCGACTTAAAGACACATTAGTCGGGTAACTTAAGGCATAGTGCCCAGGTTTTGGCACGACCTGATAAATTTGATTGAGCGAATGCAACCTGCATTTGCTCGTCGATGATGCGACGTGCTTAATGGCATCATCCAACTCGACAAACCATCTCAAGAGGGAGTCTTCTTCGACTCCCCTATACTTAGAGATGTCAATCTTTAAAGTTTCGGGACGACGCGTTTCCGTCATCCCAGGTACAGGGGTATGTACCTGTTGTGACCTCAACACTTCTGCCTGTTAAGAGCCTTGCAGATTAAGCAAGGCAACCTTCTCCTTAGCCTCGTCAAGTTCATGCTGTATGAACTTGGCGATGGCTGAATGATGGGCATCTCTGTCCAAACCGGACAGCATGGCCAAGATGGCATCGTTACCTACGGTCGAACTCATTCGTTCGACCGCACTCCTTTATATGTCACTTAGAGAAAGATTATCACGCAAAACGCGATGCGTATTTCCATTATCATTTGACATGTCCATGTTAGATGATGGAACCGTGATTCTTGGACGGACCACAAAGTGCTACCAGGTGTAAAGGGGCACTACTGGCCACTTCGCACTGCCTCAGTGCGAGTGATGCCTCACGTCACTTCACGCACACTAGTACGTGCAGAGAAAGGCTCGATTTCAAACACTTGCTTTCAAGAGGGTTAAAAGCATACTGTATTAATATAATTGAGTTCTTCTGTTTCTATCGATTAAATATTAACTTAATTATAAACTAATACAAAACATGCAGTAAAGTCTTATCTGTCTCTCTCTTTGCGCGCTTCCAGCGCTGACCGGACCGCGGAGAAAGTAGGTATAATGGTCTATATCTACCAATGAATAAGCTTTTTGAATATGACCATGTAAAGTAATATTCCTCAGATATTATCTACCTTTTAGATAATATATTAAATAAATATCTTTAAGTGTTAATTTCATGTAACGATACAACTTGTTACATCTGCTTTAGAATTACCTTGCAGGCGCGCGTTCCGCACCAGCAACGCACTCGGTAAGTCTATAATTGTATTTTTGGTAACTTCAACTTTCTTTAGAGTCATTTATTCGATTAAATCGTGTAGGAAGAGGTCATCCTTCTTTCACGAATTCATTATTGCACTGTTGAGGCATTTACCTCCGTCAGATTCAGAGTCAGCTGAGAAGACCCTATCAACATATCTAGAGACTGTTGGCCCCCCGTAGTTTTCATCCATCAACGAAACGACAGCATGATACTAGCCGCGTCATCACATTGTTTAAGATGTTTAAGATGACTATAAAGCGTTTAAAAAGCGTCTTGGTGCCGGGAGTGGTCGGCTATTTTGTAAGAAATTGACGTGGAGTCTCGAGCAACCTCCTTTATTTTTCCAAATATATACAGCAGACGTTCGACGTTTATTACTTGAGCCGCCTTTTCATTTTTTTGGGTTCAGATTAGCCCCTCTCGATACAATACTCGTTCCACTGTATGAAATGGTTTGAAGCGAATCTGACATCAATGTAGCACCTGCATCACCAAATGCAAGAGCACGGAGGAGAAAGAGCGCCTGGAAAATCATTTTTGCGTTCAGGCGGGTGTTGCTTGGGGGGAAACAAAATGGCAGAATGAGCATGAGCATCGAGTCTTCTTCTGCGATGGATAAACTCTGACAGCCAGATTTACGTGAATCGAATTCTAATTGCTAAAGCTGTGCAATTGAAAGTCTTTTTCTATTCTTACTGACTATTCGCATTAGTGAAATCAAGAGAGGAGAGTCTGCCGGATACCCTTTCCAGATCATATTTAAGACTGAATCTGTGTCTAATAATGCACGTAAATATATTCATTGCACTTATATGCCATTAACTGATCAATTTTCACGCTGCTTAAAATTTGCAGAGGCAACTTTTGGCTACAGGCAGTAAAAGAGCTTAGAACGAAGACAAGACACGGAGCTTGTTGCGCAAGGAAAATTTACTCATGCAACTTCAAATTTAAATGGCTACAATATGTTCAAATTGTAAAATCCGTACGTTAAGCCATCTTGTAGCCTTTTGATTGGGTTATCCGTATTTTTGCAGACACCTATTGCAAGGAATGGCGCTGCTCAATATTCGGCTGAAATGATCATTACGCAACGCTAAATTACTTTTTATTCGCGCCGAGGCTCACAAGTGCCTAAATCGCATGCTCAGTGCGTGTGAAATAAATTATGCGCGGTAGTGTACCCTTTCCGTTTCTTCTCACTACGCTACTCCTGCTAGTGCATTTGAAACTAGCGGAGAGGCTTCAGCTGGTTCTCCTTTGGATAGACAGCCACAAAGCCGGGCACGTCCATACGTAGGGTATTGATTGGAACCTAATTGTCGATACTTTTTGGGTAACCCCTCCATTGGACGAGGATATGATACTAATGCCTCACGGAGCGGTGTCCAAGCAACCTTAAAAAAACTCGCCCACCTACTCGCGGCTGCCTCATTCGCGTCTGTTTAATCGCAGGCGCTAAGCGTTAGTGAACGACGCATTGGGGATCTCGAGGGTCAAGCCTTGCAACTGACCTCAGATCTTCATGATTACCGCGCGTAGGTTTGTCAGGTTTATGAACGCCTGAAACTATGGCTTGACATCTTGGAGAATTAATGCTAAGGGACCCCCATTACAAACGTGATATCCCTCGTTCTCTGAGTCCTTTTTGCGGTGAGAGGAGTCGTTCGGCTGAAAGGTTTTCGCCTTCTCCGTCCCTCTTACACGATTGACGCTCGAATCACACACAGTCGGCGTCATCATCGGTCTCCTTAAACGGATGGGGGTATGTGACATCATTTGTGGCTACATAACATTTCAGACGACCCACGTAAAATACGGGGTGCGTCTTTATATACGGGGGAAGGATCAGCCTATAATTTAGGTCTCAAACCTATTCTACCACCGTAAACGACCCAATGAAATGTGACAATAACTTCATAGTACCTTAAGGGTATACAGAAATAACATTTTTAAATAGGGTTACAGTATTTAATAGCACTTCTTTTTCCGCTCCGAAGCACTCATTATTTTTTACGACCATTCTGGTCCGCATATTCTTTTTGTTTATTCTGTGCCCTTGCCATCGCGTCACGGGCTTTTCGTGAGGTGGCTAATCGGTCATCCACAACAAGACATTGGCACCAGACGGAGTTGTGATTAGGTTATATCTTTAATTAATATGCATGTCTTGCAGAAACAAAGTCAGTCTACCTCAATGTGTGTTACATTGAATCTATAGCGTTGAGCTTTGCTCACGCTTTTTGCATATTACTCGCCTATGTTGCCGCCGAGAGGTCGGTCTTAGGATGTAGTTGACATTAACGAAACATCGGTATTAATTTGGAGTACAGGCATTCTTTTCCGTGACTCCATACTGACCACCCGACAGGATCACTAGGACAAGTCCTGCCTTTGAGATGATACCCTCACGGGTAATCGGCATATTAACGAAGCTATGTCCCTCTTTTCCCCACTAAGACTCGGGCTACGCGAAACCGAGACTGGCGTCCGGTGTCTCACAGGTACTGGCGTAGCACTGTTATTTTAAGCGAGCTCCACTAATCGCAATTGTTTGCTCCATTCTTTGGGAGGCGCTACCGTGCGCAATTTATCGGCCATAAATCGATTGGCACGGGACGTCTGTCCCTCAGCCTGGGGATGATCTGCGGTCGACATGTGGAGCTTGCAATTCAGCAGCTCATACACATGACGCCAAAACCTCAACGTAAGTTGTGGATCCCGGTCCAGTACTATGGACTTGGGCATCCCGTGTTGTCGGTGCACATGATCCTGGGACAAGAGCGCTGCCTCCTTGCCTGTGATCGATGTTTTCTTTGGAGCTTAATGCACCAATTTGCTCAGTCTGTCTATAAAGGCGACGAGCTACGTCCGACCCTTGTGGTCGGGCGGCATGCCAAACTTAAAGTCCAGACTTAATGACTTCCGAAAATTGAAATCGATAGCAGGTTCAAAGGCGCACTGCTGAACGGTGCAGGCTTTCAGCGCTGACACTGTTTTCAAGAGCGAATATAGTTGATCACCCATCAATATTGGCGTGGCCACTAGAATTCCTCTGACACTTTTAAGAATTGTATTTGCACGGCCCAAATGCCCACCCGATGGCGCCAAATGGAGCTCGTGAAAGATCATCAGCTAGAGATCCATGTCGTGAGAGACATAGATTCTCAAGAGATCACAAGGTGACGGCTGATGCAATAACAAGTCACGCTATAGCTAAAGTGATAAACTTTAGCTTTTACGTGCGACGGAAGGGTTACCTTTTGTCCATCGAAGTGATCCAACAGCAGGCGACAATACTCGCCCTGACTTAAGCTTTCTTTCTATTTCAGAGCCTAATGTCGTCACGTGGTATGCCTTCATGGCTGCCAACGTTGACGGCTGAAACTGTGCTTTAGCACGAGACGCACATTCCTGGTGTCTTACCTCGAAGTCTGGTCTACGCGATAAAGCGTCAGCCAAGACATTCCACTTATCCGGCTTGTATTTAACTTTGAATTTGAATTCAGAGAATAATGTAAGGCATCTTGCCATTCTAGGCAAGATGCGCGGTGAGTTTATTGCAGTCCGCAGTGATGCGTGATCCGTATAAGCCACAAATAGTTCAAAGCCCAGTAGTTGCTCACCAAACTTAAAAAGAGCATACTTTATTGTAAGTAGCTCTTTGTCATGCAAGTGGTAATTCAGTTCCACGACTTTTCAACAGGCGAACCAATAAGAGATAACACAATCAACGCCGTCGTCATATTGCCGCATGAGCGCACTACCGATTGCAATATTACTTGTATCGCAGACGACGCTAAATGGCCTATCGCCGACAGCGAGCGCATCTCTTGCACATACTCTTGCAGAGATCGCTTCGTCTGTCGCGCTCCAAAGAAGCGCGCCTGAAGCAAGACTTCGCTGTTCGACGGCCAGTACATGAAGCGAATATTTGTTTTAAAGATCGCCCATGTAGGAAACGCCTTAACTTCGGCCATAAGCGTCGATTAAGCCCACTCGGAGGCCTAACCGCGCAGGTGCCACATGACGTACGAACCGTCCGGCTGTCGTCCTTGATGAGCTGGGCGACTTCGCATTTGTCCACGCCTAACAGCTAGTGGACAACCGTGTAGCGCTGCAGTCCATCGAACTCAGGCGGGTCCATCCGAATGGGCCTCGGCTGATGCGGCCGAGCGGAGAGCATTTCAACAGTCTTGTTGAGAGCCTCGCTCCGAGCCTGCTGACGGACTCCGCCGCAGCATGGCTCTGTGCCTCGGACGCGGCTCTCCGCTGTCCGAGCACGAATGCCTCAAACTGCTCCAACTGAGCAACATGTTTCTCAAAAGGACTGCCCAAGACCCTATCCAAAGCTAATTTAACAAGTCCATGCGCCTTATGCTCAGCCAACTTCCGATGATGATCGGAGAGATGGGGAAATGAGCCTTTTAATCGATATTGAGGCTTATCCTCACGTACGCGCTTAGAGATGCGGGTCGCGGAAAGGATCTCAAGTGCTACCACTGTTGGCGGGCACGTCTTAATGCGGTTGTGCTCTACTTAAGCGCACACCCTAGCAGAGCGTGGAAGCGCTTCTCCCGACTTCTCTCACGTGCAGTGAGGTTGTTGGGTGGGCGCCTTAGCAATTTCACCCAACGCACTAAGTACTTTGATATACGTGTCGTCATGGGAGTGGTAATCCGGCTCCTCGGCGCACTTACCAAGTAGGAAGTAGTTTTCAGACTGATTTACATTTAATCGTATAAGATATTAATTCATAATTTTAATCCAATCCTAAAATGTCATCTCTATAGAAAAACGCTTATGTGTATTACGAGCGTATTTTTCTAGATACCTTGCGTACAAAATGACGCTAGCCGTCATCCCTCCTAATACGAATGCCCTCAAGGACATCACATACACAAGGGTGAGTCACAATGTAAACCACATCCACACATCTAAATCGTAGGTACAATTACATCACTAAGGTAATTGACCATCCCCTTAAATACACAGTGTACTTAACGGGGATTGTGTAACATCAGGGCAACTTTAGTCCGTTATAACGCATCTGCAGTTCCTAAAACAAACACCTCCCGCCGACTCCGCGAATTATCTGCTAGACGTTTCCAAGAAGGCCTGTAACGGGATAAAGTTTCCTAATGTTACCCAGTCCACTTCAAGTACACTTATTGTACTTAAGGGGATGGTCAATTACTAATTAATTGAAATTAGACCTAGCACTCGGGTGTGGTTCACATTTGTGACCAGCCCTTGTGTATATGATGTACATGGGTGCATTCACATAAGAAGGGATGACGCCCGGCGTCATCCGTTGCGCGAGGTATCTAGAAAGATACGCTTGCAATAAATATTAGGTGTTATCTATTGAGATGACATTTTGATCGGTAAAAACAGGTATTTATGCTTAATACGATTAAATATAAATCAGTCTGGAAACTACTTCCTACTTGGTAAGTGCGCACGAGGAGACGGATTACCGGTCCGGTGACGACACTTAACCAAAGTACTTAGTGTGTTGGGTGAGGTCGCTTATGCGCCCACCACAACTACCTCACCGCACGCAAGAGAAGCTGGATTAACCTCTTTCTCGCTGTGCTAGGGTGTGTGTCTAAGTAGAGCGTGGTCGCATTACGACGTGCCCGCCTACAGGGCCGGTATTGAAATTAATGAACCGAATTTGTTCGACTATTTTTATGCGAGTATGGAGGTGTGCCAACAGCGTTTGTCGGCCTGTAACGATAACGTCGTAAAAGTTGGAAAATAATTGGAAGTTATTCGATTTACTTTCGGCGATGCCAAGAATGATCTCGAAGTCAATAAGGATTCGATAGAGCAAAACCTCGAAAAAAATTCTGACGCTTTCAAGACCGTAGTACCTGTGGATGATCCCGCTATTAAAAAATTGATTGCGTACGAAGAAGCAAGAAGCCTTCAGTAATTCCAAAAGTGGTTTATAGAAACATTGTTACCTATATCCATGAACAAGCTTAATATGTTCATGGTATCGCATTGCATTTTAAAGACTATTTAGCAAAATTCAAAGGTGATGCCGAAGCTAATAATGCCCCAGGTGCCGGTCCAACAATTAATGATACCAGCTCTGTAGGCGGGCACGACGTAATGCGGCCACGCTCTACTTAGACACACACCCTACCACAGCGAGGAAGCGGTTGAACCAGCTTCTCTTTTGTGCAGTGAGGTAGTTGCGGTAAGCGCGTAAGCGACCTCACCCAACACACTAAGAACTCTGGTCAAGTGTCGTCACGGGAGCGGTAATCCGGCTCCTCGTGCGCACTTACCAAGTAGTAAGTAGTTTTCAGACTGATTTATATTTAATCGTATTAAATATAAATACGTATTTTTACCGATCAAAATGTCATCTCTATAGATAACACTTAATATGTATTGCGAGCGTATCTTTCGAGATACCTCGCGAAACGGATGACGGTAGGCATCATCCCTCCTAATGTGAATGCACCCATGTGCATCACATACACAAGGGTTGGTCACAAATGTGCACCACACCCGAGTGCTGGGTCTAATTCCAGTTATTTAGTGATTGACCATCCCCATAAGTACACCAAGTGTACTTAACGGGGACTGTGTAACATAAGGGCGACTTTAGCCCGTTACACGACCCCCGTTAAAACGAATTTATATTTTTAAATTCGTTAAAGAGGAAAGAGGATCTACGAGAAGCTTTACGCGCCGCTAGTTCACTCAATCACTCAAGCGCACGTGTTTCCATACATGGCGCCAAAGATGCCACCTAAAAGGGGCCACGTTGTTGGATCGTCTGCGAAGACGCCCACTCAACTTTCCACTTAGCGCACACGCCGCGTTAATTTGCCGGCCGCGTCTAATGCCTTAGTCACAACGCCGACAGCTACTGCTGCTGTCACTTTAAAAGGGCTAAAAGATCCTTCCCACTTTAACAGTGAGGATGCTGATCCGTCGCTCATTGTCGACTACAATGAGTCGACACCATTGCCGTCACCTCATAGTAGTGATGCGGACAACGAGCTCATGAGGAAGGATGATGGCGCATTATTGCACATCCAAACTTCTCTAATGGCTTACAACATGGTAACAGCAGCATTTACAAATGCTGTCTCGTCGTCTGCGCTGGAAAGCGCAGCGACAGGTAATGAGATCGCTGCCCATAAAGGCGCAGCCGCTTCTCCGTTGGGTATAACCACAACGCCTTATGCTCAGACCATAATCCATAATGGTGCTGACATAGAGGATTCGGAGCCTAAAGCTCCCCCGACGACACGTGAACGTGCTCACTCGGTATCACAAGCCAGTCGTTTTGAACGTGGCTATGCGACGGGTGGCATACCAAACATGCCCCCTCCATCTGAATGGCCTCGTTTAAAGGGGCCAAGAGCGTCGCTCCTAGAGCGCGCTATTCTAGACGCACATAAGTATTATGGCGTCTTTAAGTCATGGAAGGCTCAGGGAAAAACGTGGGAGCGTATTTCCCCGATCCCAGTCGTGTTCATTTGAATGTAACGTTCGACCAATACGAGGCGAAATTTTTGCGCCGTATTCATCCGCAATCCGATGCGATGAAGCAGCGGTCGCATCGAATTAATTTCGCCCGCTTGCGTGTGAAAGAAATCGTGGGCGGTACTGTTCCCTCCCCTATTTCTTCTCACAACGCTACTTCTGCTAGTCCATTTGAGACTAGCGAAGAGGCCTCAGCTGGTGCTCCTTTTCATTGGCAGCCACTAAGCCGGGCACATCAATACGTAGGGTACCCATCGGTTCCAATAGTCAAAACTCTTCGGGGTACCTTTCCAGTGGACGAGGATCTAAAACCTTTGCCTCACAAAGCGGTGGGCAAGCAACCTTTTAACAAGGAAGCGTTGATTCCCACTCACATCAATCAGTGCAGGCGGCGCCCGATAGGAGTGGCGACCTCGCCTACCTACTCGCGGCTGCCTTACCTTCGTCCGTTCAGTCTCAGGCGTTAAACGCTGCTGAACGACGTATTGCGGATCTCGAGGGTCAAGTCTTGCGACTGACCTCGGATCTCGTTGATGTCCGAGCGAAGGCTCGTCAGGGTTATGAACGCCTGAAGACTCGCTTAAACATCTTTGAAAGAATAATGCTGAGGGATCTGCGTTACTCGCATGATGTCCCTCACTCTCCAAGTCCTGATCATGGAGGGAGGCGTCGGTCCGATAGCTTTTCGCCTTCACCTTCTTCCTCATTCGAACGACGCTCGACTCACAGTCGGCGCCACCATCGAGCTCCTTTGCCAGATGGGGAAATGTGACCTCATTTGAATCTACATACCGTTTCAGACGACCCACGTAAAATACGGAGCGCGTCTGTATATACGGGGGAAGGGTGAGCATAGTTTAGGTCCTCAACCTTTTCGACCACCGTAGAGTGCCCAATGAAACGTAGCAACAACTTCGTAATACCTCCAGGTAGTACAGAAATTGCATTTTTAGGCAGGGTAGCAGTACTTAATAGAACCTGCTCACCCACTCTAAAGCGTTCATTATTTTCGCAACCATTTCGGTCCGCATATTCTTTTTGCTTGTCTTGTGCGCTTGCCATTACTTCACGGACTTTACGTGTAATGGCTAATCGCTATCCGCAAAGCGTTGAGCCTTGCTCACGCGTTTAGCATCAAACTCGCCTATGATACCGCCGAGAGGTCGGTCATAGAACGTAGTTTTATTGATCACTGCTAAACTGGCAGGGTCACTAGGGCAAGTTTCAGTCTACGAGATGATACCCTCATGGGTCATCGTCATATTGACGAAACTATGTCCTTCTTTCGCACCGAGCATAATGAGGGGCCCTCCCCCACTAACACCATGTGTACGAACGATGCAGCCCAGCACAGGTATCTCAGGGGCCCTATGACGCACTTTTGCAAGTTGACGTACAATTAGGCGTCCTTTACAGTCTGCAACACAGCGTCTAAATGACGCTTGTGCGACTCTATTGCGCTCAGCTCGTCCTCGGCCCTACTATGCACGAATACATCGTCAAAGTAAAGGGGCGCGCAGGCACGGTGCTGGCGCATCACGTGAGCCACCACTCGGTTGAATGTCGCTGGTGTGTTTTTCAACCCTTGGGGCATCACAAGTTACTACTAAAGCATACCGCTTTGGGGTGCTTACTGCCGTTTCGGTAATATCGGACTCTCTCATGAAGTAGCTATCCTTCAAATCCAACGCGGAAAAGATATTTAACTTTCCCATGGAGTTCAACAAGACATCTTTCTGCGGGATTGACGTTTGCGCCGGTATGGTCGCCGTGTTCAGCTTATTGTAAGCACGAACCACGCGCCGTCCGCCTGTAGCTTTACGCACACAAAAGGTCGGCTGCAGTGAGGCAATTTGCTCTCACGCACATGTCCCGCCTTGGCTCGCTTGTCGAAGAAATTATCGATAAATCGACTTGTTCTTTCGGCAACGGCCATTGCCTGGTCACACAATACTTGGTGCCAAGTTCGAGGTCTATTTCGTGCCCGATGCCCCTATCTGATGGTAGGCGGCTCAGCACTTCTTCTGGGAACACATCACGATGTTTCCTCAGAGCCTCAAAGATTGGACTGTCTTTCAAGGCATCCCAGCCTTGAGCAGCGTACCGCTTCTTTTTATCCGTTTCTAGGACGCTCACGTCCATTGTGGACGACGAGCAACAGTCCACCAATTTCTCTCTTGGAACTGGTGTGACTATTTCGTGGATCTTTCCTTCCTTTAATTCGGCAAGGAACAGATCACACGACATCTCCGGGAGACTTACTATCTCCTCGGCAGATTTAAAGACTTGCCGGAGCACCTCAACTGAGGATGCCTCCGCAATTTCGTCTTTGACGGCCTCGAACACCTCGTTCGAAGGCCCGTCCTCTTCATTAGAGACTGATCCAAAGGTCACTCGTTTAGACGTGCCTTTGATCGTCCTAATCTGTCGGGTACTCGTTTTTCGAGTTACCACGACCCTTTTCTGGGAAGCGGGTGTCGTTGCACTCCTGGCTAACGCACCCCTTCCAACCGCACCAGGCTCTTGGCACTGTGCCGGTTTATGCGACGCATGACTTCTTGTCAGCTCGCCGTCTACTGCCACAGGCTCTCGGCTCTGTGCAGGACATTCGGACGCATGACTACTTGTCATCGTCCTATTCACTACCTCAGTCTCCACGAGCTGGGTAGGAATTGGTGACGTTTGACATCCCGTCAACGCACCCTCAACTGTGTTCGACACGACATCAGTTGCATAGGCCTCTCGCAGGAGCACATCCTTTCCGGTGTCCTGCGTAGAGTTCGCAACTGTGCGTGTACGCCAGTCTATCCATGGTTGGTACTTTGCCAACCATGGCATGCCTAGGATGAGGTCATACGGACTCTCCAT
>NC_090623.1:904025-910442 GCF_004359215.1 Bremia lactucae | reverse complement strand
GACTATTTCGTGGATCTTTCCTTCCTTTAATTCGGCAAGGAACAGATCCCACGACATCTCCGGGAGATTTACTATCTCCTCGGCAGATTTAAAGACTTGCCGGAGCACCTCAACTGAGGATGCCTCCGCAATTTCGTCTTTGACGGCCTCGAACACCTCGTTCGAAGGCCCGTCCTCTTCATTAGAGACTGATCCAAAGGTCACTCGTTTAGACGTGCCTTTGATCGTCCTAATCTGTCGGGTACTCGTTTTTCGAGTTACCACGACCCTTTTCTGGGAAGCGGGTGCCGTTGCACTCCTGGCTAACGCACCCCTTCCAACCGCACCAGGCTCTTGGCACTGTGCCGGTTTATGCGACGCATGACTTCTTGTCAGCTCGCCGTCTACTGCCACAGGCTCTCGGCTCTGTGCAGGACATTCGGACGCATGACTACTTGTCATCGTCCTATTCACTACCTCAGTCTCCACGAGCTGGGTAGGAATTGGTGACGTTTGACATCCCGTCAACGCACCCTCAACTGTGTTCGACACGACATCAGTTGCATAGGCCTCTCGCAGGAGCACATCCTTTCCGGTGTCCTGCGTAGAGTTCGCAACTGTGCGTGTACGCCAGTCTATCCATGGTTGGTACTTTGCCAACCATGGCATGCCTAGGATGAGGTCATACGGACTCTCCATACCTAGCACTGTGAACTTCTCTTTACAAGAGAAGTCACTAAAGCTGAAGGCGAGTTCTACCTGAACTCCCTCAGACTTAACGAGCGCGCCGTTCGCTAAACGAACGGTCGCCTCTTTTCGATTGCCATCCTGGCAAAGCGACTCAAGCATCGCCGGTCTCTTTCTTAGAGACGCGAGTTTCACAAAATTTTGTGATGCACCCGAATCCACCAGAAGGGTCATCACCTGGTCATAGCCTCGTACATAAGCGCTATAGACCAGCAGGGTTGAGGTCCTAAATTTCGAGACCTTAGGGACTATGCTACCCATGTAATCCACAACTATGAACTTAGGGGTTGCTTCAGAGTCCGCGCCAGTAGGGCATCCCGCCCCTACTACGCTCCTGCATTTCCCGACCCCTCAGTGGTCGATGCAGAACTCATGCGTCTCGCAAGTTGGTTCTTGCCATCGCCCTTTGGGAAGGGAGTCCTCTTGCTGGGCGTCTTTGCCCCAGCAGGGACCCTGGCATAGCAGCGAGCCATCATATGGCCGCTCTTGCCGCATTTATAACAGACCACGTCTGCATTGCCCAACTCCATAGGAGTGGCATCTGTCCTCTCGGCCGACGGCTTATACCAAGCTGTCGCCGAGGCACTGTTGAAGAATTGATCCTCAACCAAGGCAATCTAAATTACTTCTTCCATCGTCGACGGCACCTTTCTGAAACGGCCAGTCGCGATGGGCCATGCCGTAGTCCGTTCATAAACGTGGGCACCTTAATGTGCTCCGGAATCGGACCTACGGTTATGGACGCCGACAGCGAGCGCATCTCTTGCACATACTATTGCAGCATCGCTTCGCCTGTCGCACTCCAAAGAAGCGCGCCTGAAACAACACTTCGTTGTTCTGCGGCTGGTACACGGCGCGAATCTTTCCTTAAAGATCGCCCATATAGGGAACGCCTTTTTGTCCGCCATAAGCGCCGAGTAAGCCCACTCTGAGGCCTTACCGCGCAGACGGGACATGGCGTGCGACACTATCCGGCTGTCGTCCTCGATGAGCTGGGTGACACCGCATTGCTTCACGGCTAAAAGCCAGTGGACAATCGTGTGCGCCGCAGTTCCATCAAACTTGGGCGGGTCCATCCGAATGGGCCTCGGCTGATGCGTCCGGGCAGAGAGCATCTCAACAGTCCTGTTGAGAGCCTCGCTCCGAGGCTGCTCATGCCTCAGCTCATCCTGGGTCTGAGTGACGGACAATGCCGCAGCATGGCCTTGTGCCTCGGACGCGGCCCTCCGCTGTCCGAGCACGAACGTCTTAAACTGCTCCAACTGAGCAACATGTTGCTCAGAAGGACTACCCAGGATCCTGGCCAGGGCTTGTTCACCAAGTCCCTGCGCCATAAGCCCTGCCACCTCCCCACGCTCTACTTAGACACACACCCTAGCACAGCGAGGAAGAGGTTAATCCAGCTTCTCTTGCGTGCAGTGAGGTAGTTGCGGTGGGCGCGTAAGCGACCACACCCAACACACTAAGTACTCTGGTTAATTGTCGTCACGGGAGCGGTAAACCGTCTCCTGCTGCGAACTTACCAAGTAGGAAGTAGTTTTCAGACTCGTATTAAATATAAATACCTATTTTTACCAATTAAAATGTCATCTCTATAGATAACACTTATATGTATTATGAACGTATCTTTCTAGATACCTCGCGTAACGGATGACGCTAGGCGCAACCCCTTCTAATGTGAATGCACCCGAGTGCTGGGTCTAATTATTATTATTTAGTAGTTGACCATCCCCTTAAGTACACCACTGTACTTAACGGGGACTGTGTAACATTTGGGGAACTTTAGCCCGTTACAAGCTCTGTCAAGAGTCAGGACCAGATAGATCTCTATGAAACGCAGCTGATGCCAATCCCGAGTTTATATAAACTGCAGAAGATGAAGGTGGATGGAACGGCTTTCGAGGCACAGCTGACCCCGAACGAGCTGATTCTCCACGGAAATGCAGTACAGATATTTCCTTTGGGAATTAATAGGCTTGAAAGCGATAGCCTAAAATCTCGTGATCATCGCTGCTGGCACGCGTCCTCATGGGTCAATGAAAGCTTGAAAAAGTGTCTCAAAAGAAAACGTCGTAAAGGCAAGTGGTGGCGACAAACCAGAAATCAGTGTTAAAGCTTCATCAAAAGCCAAACTAGTGCCACCAGCTCGCGTAAGTTGCGCCATTAATGCAAGACTGTCGCGCGGAAGATTGAGTCGACTCAGGTACTACGTAGCCGTTTATTTGTTTGTTGCTTTTGTGTAGCAGATAATAAAGGCGACTTGACATGCATTAAATTCTCCAAGAATCTTTCCGACTACATGCTACAGAAACCTTACGCCACAGCGCACTCTTCCGCATTAGATCCGCTCTCCGGGCACCCTTCGGATTTCGTCGGTGTCACCTGCGGGTACTCAGTAAACACGATTTCGGAGCGTAATGAATTTTATTCGTTAAAAATAAAAGCAGACCATCACTCAATAATGATCTCACTCAGAAATAATTTCGTCCTGATTCGCCTTCTCAACAAGCAGGGGACATGAAATCAATTGCATTCAGATTTAAAATATTTTGCTGACAAACGAGATCATATGTGAATGATCGTCGTCTCTATTTTGACCAATAAGTCCATCTCGCACCGAAATCGTATTTGCTGAGCGCAGACTTGATGTTGCGCACGAGAAGTAGTCAGCAAAATTGTCCCAAAATGTAGCATTAGGTACTGGTCTGGAGCATCACCATCTACCACTTTGAAAGCTCAGGTGCTTGCAGATGGCATGGAAGCAAGCTACCGGTGCGCTTTCAATGCAACAACGCTCAAAAAACGTCGACTTAACATAGGTTTCAACAGAATTGTGCAGCAAAAAATATCCTCAAAGCGAGCTTAAAACAGGACTTTTTGACACTTGTCGCGCTTTCCTGTTCTATGCATCACAAGGCTATCTCTCTTACAACTCACCCAGTCTTTTTATAACGCAACTTTTAAAGCTTAACAAACGACCCTTGTATAGAGTCAAAATTTGTACATATCAAAGCAATCAGATTGTAAGTTTATAAAGTAAATTGCTGGTCCAAATTTGGCGCAAGCTAGGAAAAAGGGCAATACTCTTAAAATTAAGCGCAACCATTAATCAGAATAAAGTAAACCTGATCCGAGAAAGGAATCTCCGGCCTCGTCCGTACGTCTTGCTTTCACTATTGCAAATCGTCGGCAAGGAATGAAAGACTTCCAATTGCACAGACATAGCTTCAGCATTTCGAATTAGAGCTAGATTTTACGGGAACCTGACTCTCAAAGTCTATCTATCGCAGAAGGAGACTCAAAGCTTCTGCTCATTTCTGCCACTTTGTCTCCACCCCCATCCTGGACGCAACTAATGGTTTTCCCTGTGCTCTTTCTCCTCGCTGCTTTTGCACTTGGTGATGCAGGTGGTACATCGATGTTTGATCCCCTCCAAACTATTCCATACAGTGGCACGAGTATTGTTTCGAGACGGCTAGATAAGACTTCTGCCTCTGTTAAAGAGCTTGTTGCTACAGCCCTCGAAGGCGATAAGTTGTTGGAGATATTTGGAAAGGAAAAAAAGGTTGTTGGAGACACCCCGTCAGAATTTTACGAAATGGCCGACCACGTCCAGCAACAAGACGCATTGAAAACACTTTATAGCCATCTTGAACATCTTAAATATTTTAATGAAGTGGCTAAGGATCATGCTGTCGTTTCGTTACTGGAGAAACATTATGGGGTGCCAGCAGTGGCTAAATTTGTCGACAAGGCCCTTTCAATTGAGCCTGTATCCTCTGAAGCTATTCGCTGTGGCAGCGCAATGTTAGAACGTTGGAAGAAGGAGGGCCTTACTCTTCAACAGGTTGCCGAGAAGGTGACTCCAAAGGATTTTGAAGTTACCAAGAAAACTCTTGAAGATTTCCCGCGAGCGATGGTTGAACTTTACGCCTTCGGAAAGGGTAATTTGGAGGCAGATCCCGAAATTTTGGCTTCTGCTGCGCTGATTGAGCATTTCAAGGTCAAAGTCGACAGTGAAGAAAAGCTTCATGCTGTACTGCCCAATCTAAAAACAATCCAAGGTTTGTCAACCTCCGATCTTGTCGCTGTTTTCGGCGTGGAAAAAGATGCCACTGCCAACATATTTGATCAACCAAACGGTTTCGCGTTCTTACTTTTCAATCGGCTTCGAGACAGTCAGGACCCATTCGAGACGTTCGGACGCGTCCAGTCCCTCTATGGAAAAAACGGCGAACTCAAATCATTTGCAAAGAAGTTTTGGCCAACCACCAAAGACGTTGATATCTCGTCAAAGATGGAAAAATTTGTGGAAAATGTTCTTCCGACTACCTTTGCTGGCAAGATTCGCAACTTCTTCCGACGCAGGTGGTTTAAGCTGATTTCCATATTCAAGAGAAAGTTAACTTTTGCAGTTGTGTCGAATCATGAGATTCCCAAGAGCGAGATTCCTGAAACTACTGTGACCAATGTCGTGGATGATACGTCCAATATTCTTAAAACACCTGTGAAAGACGACATTGTTGCAACGTCCGAAACCCCTTCTTTTGCTGGTCATTCTACCGTCATAAATGCTGCCTACAATACCGGTGGTGACGCATCTGCAGTTCCTAGAACACTCCGCAAATGATCTGCAAGACGTTTCCAAGAAGGCCAGTATCGAAATCGACGACCCGATTTAATTCGTCTTTTTCGATGCGTTTGTATATGGACAAGGCCCGACAAAATTAAGCGCAGTATCCGAGAATCAATTCAAAAAAAAATCTGTTCGAACAGCTTATGGTTAAGCCAAAGAAGGTTGTAAAGGATTTGATAAAAATACATGGTATTCGTATCAGAAAACAAATGCACTTTATCCAAGATGACTTGAAGAAATTTCAATCCCTTGTTAAATAGTCCAAAACTACTGACAAAGTAAACAAAACGCCGGGTGCCGGTCATGCAATTTCAGATACCAGCTCTGTCAAGAGTCAGCCTCAGATCAAGGTCGAAATTGTATGTGGTTCTCTCAAATTTGCTCTCAAAAAGGCTGAAAAAATATATACAAAGTATGTAACGGGCTAGAGTTGCCCTAATGTTACACAGTCCCCATTAAGTACATTTGGTACTTAAGGGGATGGTCAATTACTAAATAATAGTAATTAGACCCAACACTCGGGTGTGGTGCACATTTGTGACCAACCCTTGTGGATGTGATGCACATGGGTGCATTCACATTAGGAGGGATGACGCCCAGCGTCATCCATGATGACGGCTAGCGTCATCAGTTACGCGAGGTATCTATAAAGATACGCTCGCAATACCTATTAAATGATATCTATAGAGATATCATTTTAATTGGTAAACATAGGTATTTGTATTTAATTCTATTAAATATAAATCAGTCTGAAAATTACTACCTACTTGGTAAGTGCGCACGAGGAGACGGATTACCGCTCCCGTGACGACACTTCACCAGAGTTCTTAGTGTGTTGGGTGAGGTCGCTTGCACACCCACCACAACTACCTCACTGCACGCAAAAGAAGCAGGTTTAACCGCTTCCTCGCTGTGCTAGGGTGTGTGCTTAAGTAGAGCGTGGCCGCATTACGACGTGCCCGCCTACAGGGTAGGTATACGTGGATGGTATAAGCCATATCGATGAAAACAATGTATGCTTTGTGGAAGCATGCACTAAATTGTTGATGGCAAAT
>NC_090623.1:892626-903925 GCF_004359215.1 Bremia lactucae | reverse complement strand
AGAGCGTGGCCACATCAAGCCGTGCGCGCCTACACTTGGTAGCAATTGAAATCCTCCCCACGGCCCGCATCTCTGGGCGGTACGTGAGGATGAGCCTCAATAGCGATGGGCTCGTTTCCTCCACCTCTCCGAGCATCATCGGGAGGTGGCAGGGCACTTGGCGCAGGGACTTGGTGAACAAGCTCTGGCCGGGCTCTTGGTAAATCCTCCTGAGCAACATGTTGCTCAGTTGGAGCAGTTTGAGGCATTCGTGCTCGGACAGCGGAGGGCCGCGTCCGAGGCACAGAGCCATGCTGCGGCGGAGTCCGTCACTCAGACTCAGGATGAGCTGAGGCATGAGCAGGCTCGGAGCGAGGCTCTCAACAGGACTGTTGAGATGCTCTCTGCCCGGCCGCATCAGCAGAGGCCCATTCGGATGGACCCGCCCAAATTCGATGGAACTGCAGCGCACACGATTGTTCACTGGCTTTTAGCCGTGGAGCAATGCGGTGTAGCGCAGCTCATCGAGGACGACAGCCGGATGGTTCATACGCCATGTCGCATCTGCGCGGTAAGGCCTCAGAGTGGGCTTACTCGGCGCTTATGGCGGACAAAAAGGCGTTGCTCACACGTGCAATCTTTAAGGAAAAGATTCGCACCATGTACCAGCCGCCGAACAACGAAATATTGCTTCAGGCGCGCTTCTTTGGAGCGCGACAGGCGAAGCGATCTCTGCAAGAGTATATGCAGGAGATGCGCTCGCTGTCGGCGTCTATAACCGTATGTCCGATTCCGGAGCACGTTAAGGTGCCCACTTTTATGAACGGACTACGGCATGGCCCATCGCGACAGGCCCTTTTTAGAAAGGTGCCGTCGACGATGGAAGAGGCAATCCAAATTGCCTTAGTTGAGGAGCAATCCTACAACAGTGCTTCGGCGACAGCTTGGTATAAGCCGTCGGCCGAGAGGACATATGCCACTCCCATGGAGTTGGGCAATGCAGACGTTGTCTGTGATAAATGCGGCAAGCGCGGCCATAGGATGGATCGCTGCTATGCCAGGGTCCCTGCTGGGGCGAAGACGCCCAGCAAGAGGACTCTCTTCCCAAAGGGCGATGGCAAGAACCAACCTGCGAGACGCATGAGTTCTGCATCGACCACTGATGGGTTAGGAGAAGCAGGAGCGCAGTAGGGAGGGCTGCCCTACTGACGCGGACTCTGAAGCTACCCCCCCCCCGTGGAACAATTGGGAAGCATAGTCCCTGAGGTCTCGAAATTTCGGACCTCAACCCTGCTGGTCTATAGCGCTCAAGTAAGAGGCTATGACCAGGTGATGACCCTCCTAGTGGATTCGGGTGCATCACAAAATTTTGTGAAACTCGCGGCTCTAAGAAAGAGACCGGCGATGTTTGAGTCGCTTTGCCAGGATGGCAAGCGAGAAGAAGCGATCGTTCGTTTAGCAAACGGCGCGCTCGTTAAGTCTGAGGGAGTTCAGGTAGAACTCGCCTTCAGCTTCAGTGACTTCTCCTGTAAAGAGAAGTTCACAGTGCTAGGTGTGGAGAGTCCGTATGACCTCATCCTAGGCATGCCATAGCTGGCATAACACCAACCATGTATAGACTAACGTACACGCACAGTTGCGAACTCTACGCAGAACACCGGAATGGATGTGCTCCTGCGAGAGGCGTATGCAACTGATTTTGTGTCGAACACAGTTGAGGGTGCGTTGACGGGATGTCAAACGCCACCAATTCCTATCCAGCTCGTGGAGACTTGGGTAGTGAAAAGGGCAGTGACAAGTAGTCATGTGTCGCATAGTCCTGCACAGAGCCGCGAGCCTGTGGCAGTAGACGGCGACCTGACAGGAGTCAAGCGTCGCATGAATCGCCACAGTGCGTAGACCCTGGTTCGGATGGAAGGCAGTAGAGCAACGGCACCCGCTTCTAAGTCAAAGATCGTGGTGACTCGAAAAACGAGAATTCGACACATTAGGACGATTAAAGGCACGTCTAAACAAGTGACCTTTGGATCGGTCCATAAGAAAGAGAACGGGCCTTCGAACGAGGTGTTCGAGATCGTCAAAACTCGAAACTTTGTGACAGTGTGGACCAGCTCCAAAGGGTATCCACCCTTGCATGATAGTCGGGAACCTCGTTCCCAACTCACGTTTGACGTTCTGGGCCTCGTCTTGCAGTACGGCGAGACCCATCCTCCAAAGACAAAATTCCGGAGGCATCCTCAGTTGAGGTGCTCCGGCAAGTCTTTAAATCTGCCGAGGAGATAGTTAACTTGCCGAGGAGATAGTAAATCTCTCGGAGATGTAGTGGGATCTTTTCCTTGCCGAGTTAAAGGAAGGAAAGATCCACGAAATAGTCGCACCAGTTTCAGGAGAGAACTTGGTGGACTGCTGCTCGTCGTCCACAATGGACGAGAGCGTCCTAGAAACGGACAAAAAGAAGCGGTACGCTGCTCAAGGCTGGGATGCCTTGAGATTCAGTCCGTTCTTTGAGGTTCTGTGGAAACATCGTGATGTGTTCTCAGAAGAAGTGCCGAGCCGCCTACCAGCAGATAGGGGCATCGGGCACGAGATAAACCTCGAACCTGGCACCAAGTACGGTGTGACCAGGCAACAGCCGTTGCCGAAAAAACAAGTCGATTATATCGATGAGTTCTTCGACAAACGAGCCAAGGCGGGACATGTGCGTGAGAGCAAATCGCCTCGCTGCAGCCCGACCTTTTGTGTGCGTAAAGCCACAGGTGGATGGCGCGTGGTTCATGCTTATAATAAGCTGAACACGGCGACCATACCGGCGCAAATGTCAATTCCGCGGAAAGATGTCTTGTTGAACTCCATGGGAAAGTCAACTATCTTTTCCGCGTTGGATTTGAAGGATGGTTACTATCAGGTACTCACAAGAGAGTCCGATGTAGCCAAAACGGTAGTAAGCACCCCATGCGGTATGCTTGGGGAGTGGCTTGTGATACCCCCAGGTTTAAAAAAACGTACCAGCGACATTAACCGAGTGGTGGCTCACGTGATGCGTCAGCACTGTGCCTACGCGCCCCATTACTTTGACGATGTCATAGTAGCCGAGGACAGGCTGAGCGCAATAGAGTCGCACAAGCGTCATTTAGGCGCTGTGTTGCAGACTTTGAAGGACGCTTAATTGTACGTCAACGTGCAAAAGTACGTTATAGGGGTCCCTGAGATACCTTTGCTGGGTTGCATCGTAGGTAGACATGGTGTACGAGCAGACCCAAACAAGGTGAAATCAAAAAAGGATTGGTCAATTCCACGGCATGTGAAGGATTTGCGCCAATTTCTAGGGCTCGCAAATTACTTGCATAAGTATAGCAAGAATTAGGCTGAGCAAATTAAACCATTATCTGATCTCCTTAGAAAGGACACAGAATGGGTTTGGTTAAAAGAACAAGAAGATGCGTTCAAATCAGTGAAGCAGTCTCTTGTGGAGGCACCGGTCTTGGCATTGCCAGACGTGATAAGCCCTTTAGCGTCGTCTGCGATGCAAGTGATTTTGCAATCGGCAGCGCGCTCATGCAGAAGGATGGCGACGGCGTTGACCGTGTCATCTCTTATCAGTCCCCGCTTTTAAAATCCGCGAAACTGAATTACCCCGTGCATGACAAAGAGGTACTTTCAATAAAGTATGCTCTTGTCAAGTTTCGTGTGCACTTACTGGGCACCGCACTATTTGTGGTTTATACGGATCACGCATCACTCCGGACCGCAATGAACTCATCGCACCTTTCGCCTAGAATGGCAAGACGGCTCACCTTCTTCTCTAAATTTAATTTTAAAGTTGAATAAAAGCCAGGTAAGTCGAATGTCTTGGCTGACGCTTTATCGGGCAGACCAGACTTCGAGGTTAGACACCAGGAAAGTGTGTCTAGTGCGAAAGCACAATTTCAGCCGTTAACGTTGGCAGCCATGAAGGCATACCACGTGATGAGCTCATTGGCCTCTGAGATAAAAGAGTGCTACAGTCAGGACGACCATTGTCGCCTGCTGTTGGATCACTTCGGCGGACAAGAGGTTTCCCTTCCGTCGCACCTGAAAGCTAAGCCAAATCGCTTTAGCTACAGCGATGGCCTGTTATGGCATCAGCTGTCACCTTGTGATCCCTTGTGCCTCATGACACAGATCTCAAGCTGATGATCCTTCACGAGGTCGATGTTGCGCCATATAGTGGGCATCTGGGCCGTGAAAAGATATTCTTACGAGTGTCAGAGAAATTTTGGTGGCCACACTTTATGAATAGGTGGAGTTGCGGCAAATTGATGTTGACGATTAGAAAGTAGACGCGCCAGGGGTCTGAATTTCTTACTGAAGGCTCGCTGAGCAGACTCTGACTGACGCAAATCCTGCTTTTTTAAGTTTCGGTCGATCCTATCACGTTAAGGCTTTGTTTTTACAAGTTTTTGGCTTTAGCGACGGCTTCATCGTTCATTCGAATTTCATCAATTCGGCTAAGCCTTGTCGTTTGGGATGCAAGCCTCTTAGAGGGATGCAGGCCACTGTCGAGCGACCCTGATGAGGTTTTGTGTTGATTCATCCACAAGATTTTTACAGCATAAAGGCTCTCTTCCTTAAGAATGGGCTTTTTAACGAAATGAACAAGCTACGTAAAGTCAGCTTGAAGCAGAGGAGTGTCTCGCTCTTTGATCTTTTTGATTTATTTTTAAAAGCCTTTCAATTTTCTATCGGTAACTTCCCGTCTTCTAGTAAATTAGCATAAACTTTTTCTACATTAGCACTTCGTTAAGCCATCATGTAGGATTTCAAGTTGGTTAGCAAAGATTTAATATTTAGCAGAAAACATGCACACAAGACGGCGGTGCTCCACATCCATTTGTGTGCAATGAAATGAGAATCACGCGACGCCAAATCTCCTTTAACTATTCGCGTCAAAGCTCACATGTGCCTTTACCAAACAAGCATGCCTTGATCGATCGTCGAAGGCGCAAAAGCTCACAAAATCGCTTAAGATGGCAAAAAATGCCCGAGTACATCATGTGTGAAGTCAGGAGCACATAGATCTCATTCACGCGGGCAACACAGTAACGTTTTTTTTTAAATAGCGTGGCTACTATTTATTTTGGCACAAGCAAAGAGACAAAAGCGCAAGTTCGACACTGATTGTATTTTGTCAGCTTAATAGTTGGCCGACCATATCCTTTTTGTAGGTGCGCGAATGTCAGGTTTCATTGACCTCATCTACAGAGACGGAATGGAAACAGTTGCGCGGCAAAGGAAGACTGCAAAAGGATGTATTGCTTACAAACGAGATGAAATAGCGATCGATGCGAACTGAACGACTGAGATGCAAGGCGATGATGAAAATCGGCTTGATAATGTAAAGCACAGCATGGGGAGGGGATCTCACGCGCAACGGCGTAGGGTTTATATAGCATGTAGTCGAAGAGATTCTCCAGGAATGTAATGCATGTCATGTAGGCGGGCACATCGTAATGCGGCCACACTCTACTTGGCAACTACCCTAGCACGGCGAGGAAGCGGTTTAACCAGCTTCTCTTGCGTGCAGTGAGGTAGTTGTGGTGGGCGCGTTAGCGTCCTCACCCAACGCACTAAGTACTTTAGTAAATGTCGTCATGGGAGCGGTAATCCGGCTCCTCCGTGCGCACTTACCAAGTAGAAAGTTGTTTTCAGACTGTTATATATTTAATCGTATTAAATATAAATACCTATTTCACCAATTAAAATGTCATCTCTATAGATAACACTTAATATTTATTGCGAGCGTATCTTTCTAGATACCTCGCATAACGGATGACGCTAGGCGTCATCCCTCCTAATGTGAATGCACCCATGTGCATCACATACACAAGGGTTGGTCACAAATGTGATCCACACCCGAGTGCTGGGTCTAATTACTTTATTTAAGTAATTGACCATTCCGTTCAGTACACCAAGTGTACTTAATGAAGACTGTGTAACATAAGGGCAACTTTAGCCCGTTACACCATCCCCTCCCTTAAAGAACAAATTTACATTTTTGAATTCGTCAGAGGAGCGAGGAACTGCGAGCCGCTTTACGCGCCGCTAGTTCACTCAATCACTCTAGCGACCTGTGTTCCATACACGGCGCCAAAGATGCCACCTAAAAGGGGCCATGCTGGTGGGTCGTCAGCGAAGACGCCCACTCAACCTCGCACTAAGCGCACGCGCCGCGTTAACTCGCCGGCTGCGTCCAATAGCTTAGTCGAAACGCCGACAGCTACTGCTGCTTCGCGTTAACGGGGCTGAAGGATCCATCTCACATTAACAGTGAGGATGTTGACACGTCGCTCATTGTCGCCTACAATGAGTCGACACCGTTGCCGTCACCTCATAGTAGTGATGCGGACAACGAGCTCATGAGGAAGGATGATGGCGCATTATTGCCCATCCAAACTTCTATCATGGCTCACAACATGGAGACAGCAGCATTTACGAATGCTGTCTCGTCGTCTGCGCTGGGAAGCGCAGCGACAGGTAATGAGAGCGCTGCCCATAAAGGCGCAGCCACTTCTCCGTTGGGTATAACCACAACGTCTTATGCTCAGACCATAATCCATAATGGTGCTGACATAGAGGATTCGGAGCCTAAAGCTCCGCCGACGACACGTGAACGTGCTCAGTCGGTATTACAAACCAGTCGTTTCGAACGTGGCTATGCGACGGGTAGCATTCCAACGATGCCCCTCCATCTAAATGGCCTCGTTTAAACGGGCCAAGATTGTCGCCCTAAAGAGCGCGCTATTTTAGACGCACATAAGTATTATGTCGTCTTTAAGTCATGGTGGGTTCAGGGAAAAACGCCTGAGCGTATTTTCCCGATCCGGGTTGTGTTGCATTCGAATGAAACGTCCGACCAATACGAGGTGAAATTCTTGCGCCGTATTCATCCGCATTCCGATGCGATGAAACAGCGGTTGCAACGAATTAATTTCGCCCGCTTGCGTGTGAAATAAATCATGGGCGGTACTGACCCCCTCCCGCGTTTCTTCTCACTACGCAACTCCTGCTAGTCCATTTGAGACTAGCGGAGAGGCTTCAGCTGGTGCTCCTTTTCATAGGCAGCCACTAAGCCGGGCACATCAATACGTAAGGTATCGATCGGTTCCCAAGAGTCAAAACCTTTTCGGGTAACTTTTCCATTGGACGAGGATCTGATACATTTGCCTCACGGAGTGGTGGGCAAGCAACCTTCCAACAAGGAAGCGTTAATTCCCACCCACATCCATCAGTGCAGGCGGCGCTTGATAGGAGTGGCGGCCTCGCCCACCTACTCGCGGCTGCCTTTCCTTCTTTCGTTCAGCCACAGGCGTTTGGCACTGCTGAACGACGTATTGCGGATCTCGAGGGTCAAGTCTCGCGACTGACCTCGAATCTCGTTGATGTCCGAGCGAAGGCTCGTCAGGGTTATGAACGCCTGAAGACTCGCTTGGACCTCTTTGAAAGGATAGTGCTGAGAAATCCGCGTTACTCGCGTGATGTCCCTCGCTCTCCAAGTCCTGTTCGTGGTAGAAGGAGTCGGTCCGATAGATTTTCGCCTTCACCTTCACCTTCCCCCTCACTCGAACGACGCTCGACTCACAATCGGTCTCCTTAGCCAGATGGGGATATGTGACCTCATTTGGGTCTACATACCGTTTCAGACAACCCACGTAAAATACCGGGTGCGTTTTCATACGGGGGAAGGGTGAGCCTAAAATTTAGGTCTCCAACCTCTTCGACCACCGTAAAGGGCCCAATGAAACGCGGCAATAACTTCGTAGTACCTCCAGGTAGTACAGAAATTGCATTTTAGGTAGAGTAGCAGTACTTAATAGTACTTTTTCACCCACTCTAAAGCGTTCATTGTTTTTGCGACCATTTCGGTCCGCATATTCTTTTTGCTTGTCCTGTGCGCTTGCCATTGCGTCACGGACTTTACGTGTGATGGCTAATCGCTCATCCACAAAGCGTTGAGCCTCGCTCACGCTTTTAGCATCAAACTCGCCTATGATACCGCCAAGAGGTCGGTCATAAGGCGTAGTTTTATTGACCACTGCTAAACTGGCAGGGTCACTAGGGCAAGTTTCTGTCTTTGAGATGATACCCTCATGGGTCATCGTCATATTGACGAAACTATGTCCCTCTTTCGCACCGAGCATAGTGAGGGGCCCTCCCCCACTAAGACTCGGGCTGCGCACAAACGAGACTGGCGTCCGAGGATGGCGCAGTCCGTTAATATAAAACGGTGTCTCACCCGTACTGGCGTGGACACTGTTATTTATAGCGAACTCCACAAAGGGCAATTGCTTGCTCCACTCTTTGGGAGTTGCTATAGTGCGTAAGACATCCGCCACGACCCGATTGGCACGTTCTGTTTGGCCATCGGTCTGGGGATGATCTGCGGTCGACATGTGGAGCTTGCTACCTAGCAGCTCNTATGTGACCTCATTTGGGTCTACATACCGTTTCAGACGACCCACGTAAAATACGGGGTGCGTCTTCATATACGGGGGAAGGGTGAGCCTATAATTTAGGTCTCCAACCTCTTCTACCACCGTAAAGGGCCCAATGAAACGCGGCAACAACTTCGTAGTACCTCCAGGTAGTACAGAAATTGCATTTTAGGTAGGGTAGCAGTACTTAATAGTACTTTTTCACCCACTCTAAAGCGTTCATTTTTTTGCAACCATTTTGGTCCGCATATTCTTTTTGCTTGTCCTGTGCGCTTGCCATTGCGTCACGGACTTTACGTGTGATGGCTGATCGCACATCCGCAAAGCGTTGAGCCTCGCTCAAGCTTTTAGCATCAAACTCGCCTATGATACCGCCGAGAGGTCGGCCATAGGACGTAGTTTATTGACCACAGCTTAACTGGCAGAGTCACAAGGGCAAGTTTCAGTCTTGGAGATGATACCCTCATGGGTCATCGTCATATTGATGAAACTATATCCCTCTTTCGCACCGAGCATAGTGAGGGTCCTCCCCCACTAAGACTCGGGCTGCGCAGAAACGAGACTGGCGTCCGAGGATGGCGCAGTCCGTTAATATAAAACGGTGTCTCACCCGTACTGGCGTAACAACTGTTATTATAGCGAACTCCACAAGAACAATTGCTTGCTCCACTCTTTGTGAGTTGCTATCGTGCGCAAGAAATCCGCCACGACCCGATTGCCACCTTCTCTTCGCCATCTATCTGAAGATGATCTGCGGTCGACATGTGGAGCTTGCTACCTCGCAGCTCAAACACATGTCGCCAAACCTAGACGTAAATCGTGGATCCCGGTCCGATACTATGGACTCGGGCATCCCGTGTAGTTGGCATAAATTCATCTAGGGAAAAGAGAGTGTCTAGGATCGATATTTTACATGGTGCTAAATGCACCATTTTGCTCAGTCTGTCTACAAAGACGACGAGCCCTGTCCGACCCTGATGATCGGGCGGCATGCCAAACATGAAGTCCAGACTTACGGACTTCCAACAATCCGTTGGAATCGGTAGCGGCTTCAGTGGCGCACTGCTGGACGGTGCAGGCTTAATGCGCTGACACTGTTCGCAAGAGCGAATATAGTTGGCCACCAAAAAATTTATGACGCTCGTAAGAATGTCTTTTCACGGCCCAGATGCCCACTAGATGGCGCATCATGGACCTCGTGAAGGATCATCAGCTTGAGATCTGTGTCATGAGGCACAAGGGATCACAAGGTGACAGCTGATGCCATAACAGGCCATCGCTGTAGCTAAAGCGATTTGGCTTAGCTTTCAGGTGCGACGGAAGGGAAACCTCTTGTCCGCCGAAGTGATCCAACAGCAGGCGACAATGGTCGTCCTGACTGTAGCACTCTTTTATCTCAGAGGCCAATGAGCTTATCACGTGGTATGCCTTCATGGCTGCCAACGTTAACGGCTGAAATTGTGCTTTCGCACTAGACACACTTTCCTGGTGTCTAACCTCGAAGTCTGGTCTGCCCGATAAAGCGTCAGCCAAGACATTCGACTTACCTGGCTTATATTCAACTTTGAAATTAAATTTAGAGAAGAAGGTGAGCCATCTTGCCATTCTAGGCGAGAGGTGCGATGAGTTCATTGCGGTCCGGAGTGATGCGTGATCCGTATAAACCACAAATAGTGCGGTGCCCAGTAAGTGCACACGAAACTTGACAAGAGCATACTTTATTGAAAGTAGCTCTTTGTCATGCACGGGGTAATTCAGTTCCGCGGATGTTAAAAGCGGGGACTGATAAGAGATGACACGGTCAACGCCGTCGTCATCCTTCTGCATGAGCGCGCTACCGATCGCAAAATCACTTGCAACGCAGACGACGCTAAAGGGCTTATCACTTCTGGCAATGCCAAGAATTTTTATTGCTCAACAAACTAATATGAAAAATGAGTATGCTTTCAGAATCGGCAGCCTCAAAACTGTCTATCTCCCATAATTCTTTTATTCGGCCTAAAACCATACGTAATTTTTGGTGCCTCCACAAGAGACTGCTTCACTGATGTGAACGCATCTTCTTGTTCTTTTAACCAAACTTATTCTGTGTCCTTTTAAGGAGATCAGATAATGGTTTAATTTGCTCAGCCTAATTCTTGCTATACTTATGCAAGTAATTAGCGAGCCCTAGAAATTGGCGCAAATCCTTCACATTTATTGGGATTGGCCATTCCTGTACTGGTTTTACCTTGTCTGGGTCTGCTTTTACCTACGATGCAACCCAGCACAGGTATCTCAGGGTCCCCTATGACGCACTTTTGCAAGTTGACGTACAAATGGGCGTCCTTCAAAGTCTGCAACACAGCGTCTAAATGACGCTTGTGTGACTCTATTGCGCTCAGCCCGTCCTCGGCCGTACCACCACTCGGTTGAATGTCGCTGGTGCGTTTTTCAAACCTTAAGACATCACAAGCCACTCCCAAAGCATACCGCTTGAGGTGCTTACTGCCGTTTTGGCTACATCGGACTCTCTCATGAGTACCTGATAGTAACCATCCTTCAAATCCAATGCGGAAAAGATAGTTGACTTTCCCATGGAGTTCAACAAGACATCTTTCCGCGGGATTGGCGTTTGCGCCGGTATGGTCGCCGTGTTCAGCTTATTATAAGCATGAACCACGCGCCATCCACCTGTGGTTTTACGCACACAAAAGGTCGGGCTGCAGTGAGGCGATTTGCTCTCACGCACATGTCCCGCCTTGGCTCGTTTGTCGAAGAACTCATCGATATAATCGACTTGTTCTTTCGGCAACGGCCATTGCCTGGTCACACAATACTTGGTGCCAGGTTCGAGGTCTATCTCGTGC
>NC_090623.1:867115-890963 GCF_004359215.1 Bremia lactucae | reverse complement strand
CCTAGCACTGTGAACTTCTCTTTACAAGAGAAGTCACTAAAGCTGAAGGCGAGTTCTACCTGAACTCCCTCAGACTTAACGAGCGCGCCGTTCGCTAAACGAACGGTCGCCTCTTCTCGCTTGCCATCCTGGCAAAGCGACTCAAACATCGCCGGTCTCTTTCTTAGAGCCGCGAGTTTCACAAAATTTTGTGATGCACCCGAATCCACTAGGAGGGTCATCACCTGGTCATAGCCTCTTACATGAGCGCTATAGACCAGCAGGGTTGAGGTCCGAAATTTCGAGACCTCAGGGACTATGCTACCCATTTGTTCCACAACTCTGAACTTAGGGGTAGCTTCAGAGTCCGCGTCAGTAGGGCATCCCGCCCCTACTGCGCTCCTGCATTTCCCGACCCATCAGTGGTCGATGCATACCTCATGCGTCTCGCACGCTGGTTCTTGCCATCGCCCTTTGGGAAGAAAGTCCTCTTGCTGGGCATCTTTGCCCCAGCAGGGACCCTGGCAATGCAGCCAGCCCTCATATGGCCGTGCTTTCCGCATTGATAGCAGACAACGTCTGCATTGCTTAACTCCATTGGAGTGGCATCTGACTCCTCGCCCGACGGGTTATCCCAAGCTGTCGCCAAGGCACTGTTGAAAAATTGATCCTCAACTAAGGCAATTTAAATTGCCACTTCTATCGTCGACGGCAACTTACTAAAACGGGTCTGTCGCGATGGGTCACGCCGTAGTCCGTTCATAAACGTGGGCACCTTAACGTGCTCCGGAATCGGACATACGGTTATAGACGCCGACAGCGAGCGCATCTCCTGCATATACTCTTGCAGAGATCGCTTCGCCTGTCGCGCTCCAAAGAAGCGCGCCTGAAGCAACACTTCGTTGTTCGGTGGCTGGTACATGGCGCGAATCTTTTCCTTTAGGATCGCCCATGTAGGGAACGCCTTTCTGTCCGCCATAAGTGCCGAGTAAGGCCACTTTGAGGCCTTACCGCGCAGATGCGACATAGCGTACGACACCATCCGGCTGTCGTCCTCGATGAGCTGTGCGACACCGCATTGCTCCACGGCTAACAACCAGTGGACAATCGGGTAGCGCTGCAGTTCCATCGAACTTGGGCGGGTCCATCCGTATGGGCCTCGGCTGATGCGGCCGGGCGGAGAGCATCGCAACAGGCTTGTTGAGAGCCAAGTCGCCCCTTGCACATAATATTAACAGAGAGTCAAGCCACAAATGGATACGAGCCCTCGAAGAATTCAACAGTTCACAGAGCCAGTCGTTACCTTTCTCGAAGTCATTATCAATTAGCTCGTCTTCGACAAAAAACTACAACTCAATTAGAAGCTGCAAAGAATTGTTAGCGACCAAAGAACTCGCTCCGAGCCTGCTCACGTCTCAACTCACTCTGAGTCTGAGCGACGGACTCCGCCGCAGCATGGCTCTGTGCCTCGGACGCGGCCCTCCACTGTCCGAGCACAAATGCCTCAAACTGCTCCAACTCAGCAACATGTTGTATAGGAGGACTACCTAAAAGTCTGGCCAGGGCTTGTTCACCAAGTCCCTGCGCCAAGTGCGCTGCCACCTCCCGATGATGTTCAGAGAGGTGGGGAAAATGAGCCCAATTAATATTGAGGCTCATCCTCACGTATACACGCAGAGATGTGGGTCGTGGAAGAGATTTTAAGTGCTACCAAGTGTAGGGCGGGCACCTCATAATGCAGCCACGCTCTACTTAGACACACACCCTAGCACAGCGAGGAAGCGGTTTAACCTGGTTCTCTTGCGTGCAGTGAGGTAGTTGTGGTGGGCGCGTTAGCGACCTCACCCAACGCACTAAGTGCTTTGGTTAAGTGTCGTCACGGGAGCGGTAATCCGGCTCTTCGTGCGCACTTACCAAGTAGGAAGTAGTTTCCAGACAAATTTAAACCCGATGGGTGAGTCGAGGCAATGGACATATTCCTTGCCAACGCTCGGTTCTGTAAACATCCAGTGATGAAGACCAGAAAAAAGATACGACTTTTCGATGCGATTCTGTGCTAGTAAAACGCTGGCGTCGACGCTTCGTGACGGATGATATGGAGCTCAATGCCATGGCTCCACTTTTAGTCCTATGTTGCTTATTTAATCGTATCAAATATAAATACCTATTTTTACCAATAAAAATGTCATCTCTATAGATAACACTTAATATGTATTGCGAGCGTATCTTTCTAGATACCTCGCGTAACGGATGACGCTAGGCGTCATCCCTCCTGATGTGAATGCACGCATGTGCATCACATACACAAGGGTTGGTCACAAATGTGATCCACACCCGAGTGCTGGGTCTAATTAGTATTATTTAGTAATTGACCATCCCCTTAAGTACACCAAGTGTTCTTAACGGAACTGTGCAACATTAGGGCAACTTTAGCCCGTTACATGTGGTGTATGTGGTGTATTAGTAAAACGGTGGTGTATTTAATAATATCCTACATTAACCTATTTTGTGTATTGCGACCGCCCGTTCGCGGGTTCAGCAGCTATTGGCGGGGGATCCATAGACTTAAATCTTTCAATGAACAATACTGTCATATTGTTGTGGCAATATGACCTTAGAAAGTCATGGAGCGCGTTAGATTGATATGGAAACTGAACTCGATTCATATTTAATAAAAAATGCCTCTCCCGTATTAGGATCGTTAAGATGTTATCTCCGGATCAGGCTTTAAAATGGTGCTATCATATCGTCCCGTACGTACGTAAGCATTAAGCATGCGTATAAAATAAGCCAATCATATCAACCTGCGAAAATTTATTAAAAAAAAGAAGTCGAGATTAACAATCCCTTCAAATATCGGTGAAACCGTGTCAAATGCCACGAACTGCGCATAACTATTCAATGTTTTTGTTGTACTCGGCATTAACGCTTCAGGTGGCCTCTCTGTTTGTTGATGCCACTGCTACGTCGATGCAGAACGAGTCCCTGACCGTTCTTTTCAGCGGGACGACCGTTGGTTTGAGAAGACTGGAGTTAATTCCCATCTCGACAATCGAGAACGAAATTAAACGACTTTTTGTACGAGTCGAAGCCGATGTCGGTGACATGCCCTATGTGAAAATTTTGTCACACGAGCACGACGGTACACCCAGCGGCTTCGCTTGGGACACCGCACCCACGAAGCTCGACGACTTATCCACGGAGTCCTTCACGGCTGAGGTAAACAGACTGCGTAATCTCGTGAGGACTCACTTGCCTGATTACAAAGAAGATCATGCAGTCGTGACAATCATGATGAATCATTATGGGCCATCAGCATTGGCAATCGCCATCGAGAAGGCTCTTGCAGACGTATCAAGCAAAAGTGCCGTGACAAGATCGAGTAAACGTCAAGCCGTTGGCCTTGCGTCGGCACTATCAGAATCGTGGTCGCTTCGAAAACTCTCCCCGCGATCCGTGGCTTTAGAGATGTCTCCCAAAGGTGGCATCGCATCTCCAGACGACTTTCCAATAAAACTTTTATCGCACTACATTCGTTACATCCATTTAGACAATCCACACTATGACGAGAGCCTAGAAGTGACTGCGGTGTTGCTCGAATATTATGGTAGCAAGCTACTGTCATATAAGGGCAAGGCAACTACTACCGTGGGTGGTCAAGTATTCTTTGATTTAGAAACGATTGCGACCAAGCCAATTGATGCGCTGGCTGCAGAGCTTGGCGTAGTTACAAATATCCAAGACGTCTACAATCAACAAAACTTCCGTGCGCTGCTTCTTTTTGTGGGCTACCAGCGTGAACGCGGGAGATCCTTGAAATACGTTGACCACGTGAGCAACGTGTTTATTAACAACAAACTGACGCCGTATGGCCAATACTTGTGGTCAAGAGCGAACGGCGCAAGTTTGGACGCGAAATTGATGCATTTCATGGAAATGGTTGCGCCGAATACCCTTGTCGCGAGAATTCGTAAATATTTCCGAACATTGTGGTTCAAGCTGCGCCTTTTGTACAAGGGCGTAGGAGCTAATAAAGTCAACGACGACAATGCCGAAGATAAAGCCGTGATAGCAGCAGATTTTCAACCCAAAGCCAATGCTCAACGAGCCGCTGAGTTTGAAGCACTTGTAAAAAAAGCCGAAAGATATGATCGGGAAATCATAGTCGCTGAAAGCCGAGTGGACGCGTCAAGAAAGAAACTTAATGATATTGGCACTGCCTTTAGTACTGGCAAACTCGAAAAGAATGGTCCGGCCACGCAAGGACGCCTTCAAGTCCGGTACACTGAAAGCAATCTACAAAAGGCATTTCACTCGCACACTCAGGTCCTCTCCACTAGAGTTGTATCATCATTTAACCGCGCCAAAACGCGTATTAATCTTGCTGAAAGTTGCTACCGGGATGCTCGTTTGAAAGCCACGGAAGCCCAGCTGAAATTGACTGAAGTTGACAATCTTGCCAAGAGTGGGCCTAGCGACGCGAGCGTCTTAAAAACGGCCGAAGAGAAGGCCGTGAAAGCCCAAGCTAACGCTGAAGAAAGCCTTAGATTTTTCAATCGAATTGTGACGGAAGCCAATGAAGCCCTCGCTTACTACAAAGCCGTTAGTCAAGAAGCAAAAGAATTTTTTGTGAAAAACAAGGATTTTTTCAAGGCACAAGAAACGACGTATTTTCAAATGGTTAATAAAGCCGCTTCTAATCTCGATGTAGTAAAAGTTGACGACAAAGTACCAAAGCTTAACGCTGGCAAGGCCAAAGGTACCCTCGAGACTGCCGGCATTGCCACTAAAGACTCTTTTCATATCGCCCCTGGAGACCTACCTCACATTGCCAGAGAAGACTTTCCCCGCATCGCCAAAGAAGACCTTTTCATCATCATTCAACGAGCCCAGGCCAAACGTAATGCCCACGTCTCTCAAATTAAAGCTGACAAAGCCCAAAATAATATTGGTATGGCTGAAAGTGATGTCAATAGAGCCAAAGCCAGCTATACTGAACACTATGGCGCATATAGTGATTTCAACAATGTTATTGCGGAAGAAAGTAAGTTACACAAAGACGCTGTCATCTTGAACCGCAACGCTGATATTCTAAATGCCAGTGCTAGCAAGCGCATGTTGCGCCATTAAGACCAGATTTGCTGTGTGTGGGCGTGGCTGATAATTAATTGCACTTGACTGCTTTTACGTTTACTGACCAAGTTGTGATTTCTTATATATTCTTTTGAAAAACACCCTCAGTAATTGTCAGTGTAACCACCAAAATACCAGCTGCCATTTGTTGTTTCGTTGCCTTCTAGTTTTAGTAATCTCTAAATCTGCTCGTGCACAGCCTTCGGCAAGCAAAGACAAGCTCTCTTAACAATCTTCAATAGTGAATCGAATTATGTAAATATTAGCCTAGCCGAAAATGCATTCAACACGACAGGAAGCATAGAGCGTGTTACACCCGCTTCTGTAGTTGCGAAGCTTAGACCAACCATTTATTTAGGAGATATAGGATAAGAAACAGTTTTCATTTCACTTAACTTAAGGTGTTATTTATAGATTAAATAGTTTCCAATACACCTTGCTATGTAACGGTGCCCGCTGCATTCATAATCTTATCTTTAAGAAGAAATTAAAATAAAGATAAATAGTACTATCTTTACAGATGATATTGTCAATGTTAGCACGCTTGGTGATATTGTAGCAGTGTAACGTGACAATTATGGTAATTGGTTGATATAGGCCATTATATCAACCCCAATAATCCTGCTAAACGCGCGAATGGGCTGTATTGTATATCAATATATTCATGTCAGCACTAGAAAGTATTAATGCGTAAAATTAAAAATATTGAATACAATTTACGTTTTTCCAATACTACGCATTTCTTAGTATTGATTAATGTTGCTTAGCTACCCTTAGCAACTTGAAATCTTCCGCTGCGCGTCGTGTACATGAAGTATCCAGAGGCACATTTCCTATACTATTACCAGTGGAAGTTATCTTGTGCTGAAGCAGTAGTGCCAAGAAACACATAACAAAGAACTTGACCTCCTGCTAACAATAGCAGACGATGCGGGTCCGACGATGTTGCGAAATCTTATCGGCGTGGCGGTCCGTCAAATATATGGTTGGGGTTAGGAGGGGTGGGGTGCCCTATTGATCCAGCATCGTCAACAGAATTTGCAGGCGTCTTAACAGGAGACACTCCCAACACACAGTCAATATGTGCTACAGCCCCTTGTGCTGCGATTAACCTCATCACCTTGCTAATTGAACATGACTAAGGAATTTTCCCTCGCTCCCGAAAGAATTGTGGGGCTTCAAAACACATTATTAGCACCAATCGCTAGAAGATCGTAGGCATAAGTTTGATGAGCGTGATATACCTCTAACGAGGATGACAGTGCGCCTTGCAATAGGACATTCGATAAAATGTGAAGACACGTGTAGCCAAAATGAAATCAAATCATAGTACGATGATGTTTTAATTGTACTGGATTTGGTATTAAGCTTAATGTCATCCTGGGAATACTATGGCAAGGGGAATATGAGCCATGTATAAATTGACAGCATTAAATCGATTCGATGCCTGTCTTTTGTTCATCATATGGCCATCTGGTGAACGACTTGGAGCTGCCACAAGCGTGAAAATTTACTACGAGTTAGTGTAATGTCCTCATTTGTAGTTTTGTCGTTAGTACGACTGCACAAGACCTCCGCATCACCACCCATCATACTGCGGAGATTGCTTTAGGCGGCTGTGCATGAGAAAAGGCAGCGCTTTAGGTCATTACTCGAACAAAACGAGTGAAGCGATATTCAAACATGCTCACCTATACGGCAGTATCCAAGGAAGAACAAACACCATGTCAGATTTCTCGCCGACCTGCAAGACCTGGAAACGGCTCGCGATGAAGAAGCATATGCGCTTTTCTTAGACTTCCAGAAAACATTTGATCGAGTCAATTGGGAATACATGTTTCGCGTGCTTGATCGGATGGGTTTCGGTGCTTCATTCATTCGATGGGTCAGGCTGTTGTACATGAACCCGCAAGCGCACCTGCTTATCAACCAAAACATACAGCCTGCATTGCATCCGACACGAGGAGTAAAACAAGGAGACCCGTTTGCCAATAAAAGATTATTGTAACTGTCATTTGATAACGGAGTTTTAAGTCGCATTGTTTAAGCGACCAGTATGGTCTACATACTTCTTTCGTGCAAATGTCAATGGCTGAAGGACTTTCCTTGTGATGGCTGACGCTCAAATCCATTGCGTTAAGCTTCTTTCAATCATTTTAAAGCTAGCGCACCAGTAGCATCGATGTTAAATACAACTCATCAATGTTCATCGATGAGCTAAGAGCCCATTCGTTTTCAGGAACGACCGAATATCGGCCACGTGTTCATCTTTTATGACATATACGCAATCTGCTTGACCTTACCCCTTCGCATACCATGCAATAACCAATTTGACTTTGGCGATGTCGATGTCGATTGATTGATTGATTTTTGAACTTAACTGTGGAGGCGCTATCAGGTCAATTGTATAAGCGCCTACACTTGTTCCGTTATCAACTAAGACATCCATTGTCTCGGTTTCCTTCTTGGAGGTCGACGTCCATAAATCAAACTTGAGAAGGAGTATCTTTCATAACACCGTTTCGATATTTTCGTTGCGTTTGTTGAGACCAAATGCAAATTTTCTCGCTCGCCTAGTGCACGCCAGTTTATAATATTATAACAACAGATGCTGCTTGTCGCTAATCGGTAAATTCATGAGAATATGCGACATTTTGTGAATCCACGTACACATGACGTGCGTCTTTTATATGAAAGTGGTTGGATCAGCCTCTCAATCTTTTCTATACCACATGCAATTTATCACACTCGTTATATATACCTTTCTTTCCTCAAACGTCATTGAGCAAATCAGCTGAATTACAGTCTCATCATCAATGGAAGGTTTCAATGTAACTCTTTAAGTACTTGGAAAGTCTGGTTTCAATTTCCTTGATGCACACGTGCTGCGTCCGGTCCAATAGATCATCTTAAGAAACTATTAACACCTCAAGGTAGTACATCAACGGCATCTTTAATCGAGAGCTTGTGTTCAACAATGCATTTTTCTCGTGCCGTATGCCATCGTTCAATGAATCCTCGATTCTCTAGAGTGTCCTCAATCAGGACTTTATTCTGGACTACGATAGTCACACTCTCGTAAAGCAAAAGGATGAGAAATCCGATCCTGTCACACCTAAGCGCAAAAATGACAATCGTCGCGTATGCGCTACATGTGCTACGCGTGGAACGGGGTTGAGGATTCGACTCAATGCATCCCACTCAATGAACACTAAGAGCAGGAAATCCTTCATAGGAAATACTCGCCGTGGTTCATGACTATTGCGACTGCAAGGGCTCAACGAGAGTATGCCTTTAAAGCTCCCAGTGTGGAAGGATATCTTTGATAGGTTGCAGGCCAGACGCCAGCTGGATCACTGGTCTTAAGGCAAACGCGCTAGCGGAGATCGTTTCATACAAGGCCCTCAACAAAATATATACTACTATATAGATCACGATGCAATGTCAGTACCTGACGCGTACGCACGTGATGACTTGGTGTCCTCAATATAGACGATACTCGTTACCCTATTCCGATGAAACGGATCAAGACGATGATGGTGCGCACATCCAATGATTTTAATAAAATCGTCGCCTGAGAAATATATGGGCTGTATAAGCCAGCGCCTGTGCAGCAGACATCGCCTTTAACGGACAATTTGATTTGATTTTGCAAAGTTGAAGGCCAAAGACCAATTATGTGTATCGTGTACAGTGTAAGGTCTCGCTAGCCAGCACAAACATGTCGTGTACGTGAAGTATACGGAGGCACTAAAGCTTCGGTTGCACATGCAGCCAATGCATCCATACTATGGTTGTAGATCCAATGACTTCCTCATCTACTGGTGTGAAGCGTCGTTTGAAAACGTCATCGCGTAAGGGCTATCTTGCCGAAGATTCGCCTCCTACTCACAAGTGTTTTCAAACGAGGAGCACCCAAGCCACTTCACCAAATCTAAATTTTATTGCGAAAACGTCGCTTTAGAAAATTCTCCACGTGAAACTAAAGGTTTTCTTGCTTATCGAGCAACGCGGGAGGAGCTAAAACATCAATGACAGCTCTTGTCGCCTTAACGCAAGAGGTGCAACTTCTATATGAGGCTTTCGCTATTACTTGAAAAACATTTGACGATGTCCAAAGCCGTCTTTTGACATTGAAATGCGAACAACGTCGCTTAAATGGTCAGCTGGACATCGTGACGAGAATGCAGCTCTGTTGGATAAATGTCTTTTTTGGAGCAAGCACCTCTGAGTCTATTTGATTAGGATCCCGATACGGCTTACGCAAGCCAACGTAAATCACTGAGTATGTGCTCAGCTTAAGCGGAAGATTACGTGTATATGCGAGGTATTTATAGGGTCTAGATTGTATACGTTCTCTGTGCAATCAGGCACAGAGCTTATCGAACATTATTATCCAGCTTTTTTAGGGCCTAGTTCTTCCCAGTAGGGCACCCCGCGCCAACTTAAAGTCATTTTTACCCGTTTCTTTCCAGATGTGTCGAATGTGGTGGGAATCCTGCTCGTTCGAGCTTTGCGCGAATTGTGGAATGAACACGCCGTCTCATGCTTAATATCTACTGATGTTTATCTGCTTTCTAACATCTTTTAACTCTATATTCCTTTTTTATCAAAGCTTAGATCAATGTGCTCCGTTTGTTAGACAAAACTGAGGTGCTCGAGGAACTAACCTGATACCCATGCGTACCGTAGCAGGCTGCTTTAAAGACAACTCAGCGTTCAACGTAATATAACAGCCATTTCAAACGTAGCGGAATAGATTCGGAAACTTTTAAATTGGCCACTCTCGTACAAAGACCTTCCATATAGAATGGTTACCAGAATCGCTTCTGGTAATGGGTAAAGTCTTAGAAAACAGTAGAGTACGCAACGTTTAGGTATGGTCCGCTAGATCATTTCTACCCTGACCGATAGATAAGAAGCATGAAAGCGCAGCGTAAGCCTGGTTAGGCGGAACGATTACACGAAAAATTTGGTTATTGGCGTTTACCACGTAAAAAAAGCGACGCGCTTACAAACGCGCTGCACATGAGAGCTCATTCTCTGGATCTGCCACCAAGTTATGAGATGACCGAGCCAACTCGCTGCCGCTCCAATCGATGCATAGCTTAGTCCATGGCCATTTCCTCCTCTGTAATACAAAGAAGGAGTTGTTTCACTTCCTTGCCCTCATTGTCATAACACCCACGACGAGAGGGCGAGCCTTAGCCGCATTTGCATGTACTAAGATGTACCTAGTATGTAACGGAGCCAATTACATCATCCTACCCAACCCAATAGTCATTCAAGCGAGTGATATTACCCGACAGAGAGCAATATTTAGTCTTTCTATAAAAGGAAAGCAGATTATTGGCTGAAAAGACATATCATCTGATTTATCGTTAAGGCCTCCGGATTAGTCAGGGTCAATTTATTTAAGCCAGCGGGCTCTAATGAATCGAACAAGGAATTTTTCTATTAGAAGTTCGGTTCGTTCAGCCCATATGATAAGGAGTCATCTTGTAATGACTCAGGTAATGGTAACAATGCTAATTTGCACCACTTGAAACGAAGTGATCATAAAAATTACTACGAAAGGATTTAAGCTTGACTGCTAACATCACAAAGAAAGAAGAGACCGCGAATAATTACATTTTGCTCCCCAGAAAAAGCCTTGGTTGCCCACTAAGGGCAACCTGATTCTTTGGTATTGAATGACCAATAATTGTTATACGATTCCGCTGATCGACTCGTCACGGCTTCACAACTCTGGTGAGGACAAATTCGAGCTTTTTACATACATCGATGATACTGTGCATCGTGTCACAAAAATGTTAATTTTTTAAATCACGTTTTTTGTCCAAAATTTACTAAGCGTCAACCGCAAAGCTTGGCTAGACAAACCAGCTACAGTACGTATCCTTCTGAAAAATTATCGGTAAATGGTATACGCTTTAAGCTGCACCATTTGCCTATGCCGAAAGTGGCGAGATTACCTTACTCGTGGAAGACTTATCTCCTCGCTGCGTCAAGAACGCAGTTCATGAGCCTATGAAGGCGTAAGGCGTACTTCTTGGATGAGCCTTTTTGAAGGGCGCGCATCTCGTTGGAGATGCGCGAAAGTATTGAAATTTCAAATCCTTTTACGGGCGTGGCAAGAGCTTTTTTTTCGATGGTTTTGTGGCCCAAAGGATGGGTCTCGTCTTCACTGATCGGCGAGCCCCAGAGAGTCAATATTCAGCTGGGAGTGAGGCTCACGAAAGTCATGCGAGGGTAGATATTACGGCAGCGATCTAGAATATTTGTTCGAAGCCTTCTCATGTCATGGTAATTGAAGCCCAACTCGCCAATCGAGTCCATCAATGGGTGTCGTGGAGGATGACAAGCCCAATTTGACTAATTCGTCAGACCCGCGTGTTGGCTAACAAGTTCGCAATCGCATCCTCCGCAAGGTGACGCTTCTCACTACATTATTTCGTCGATTTAACGCCTTTGCGGTGGTCGTTCGGATGACCGAGAGGAATTCGCGAACGCTCAATTGGCTAACGAGCGGGTGATTCAAGCCCTTGCAACCAGAAGGTTACGAATTTTTCAGAGATTTAATCTCTTATGGATCGTATGCAACTTCAAAGTCAGGGGCATAAGTTTCTCGCGAATTTTTGGAGCGCGGGGGAGCGTCGTACAGGTAAAATGAGCGGAGACGTCCAACGTAAGGCGTAGGATGCGTGCGCATCCCACGGGGCAGCTCGATCGTACCTTGGTAGCTCACTATACGAAATAGGCCGATACACTTCGGCTGACTTTTTACTGGCCACATTTTCCAATACATGTTAAAGTTGATTGGCCGTAGATTGGAGGTCAAGGACGTAACCTTATATGAAAGAGCATTTGCTTCTCTGTTTTCGTCGGGATTTCGAATCTGTCAACCCACTGCATCAGCGATGAAATTTCTTACGAGACTAACCACTGCTTCTCGAGCCAACGAAAAATAGTCTGCTTATATGATTTTTGTTCTTACAGCGTCACTGCGCACTGCGGATGCCCTTATTATATTTAGTGAGAGCATCGTTGCTTTTTCGGATATTACCGGAGTCAGCAATAGCCTCATTGCTATTGTTGAGTTATCTTAACTCATGTTGTTTGATCATCGTCTGTATCAATCGCACTGAATCTTGAGTCAATACGTGATGAGGAAGGGCCAAAGTCGATATTTGCTCGAGCGAGTTCTTATCCCTCTGAACCGAGTTTCACTCTTAAAGGTGGGTATGCATGGATAGCGTAAGCCATTCACGAAGAGCGGTGCATGCTTTGCTCATGCATGCACCGAGTTGTTGATGGCACATTGCAATCGGTTAAAGCTCACTCCAGCTCGTAAACGAGTGGACGTCGTTCACGGGGCAATTGATGGAGTTGAAGTATCGTCTGATAAAGATTAAGGCACACTGGTCTACTTCGGGATTGCATTGAGATGTAATATCTTGCTGAATCGATCGAAAAACACAAGCAAACGAGTATTATTCTAACGTCTTCGGAAACCCCGAAGACAGTTCATTGATCCAGACTGCATCACTCTACCAAAACAAGCAGAGACTGTTAAAAGGAACGAGATGGAGAGCTAGGCTTCACCCATATAAAATTTTTGCAAGCGCGCATGTACTTGTGCACAACCGCATACTAGCGAGGCCAGTAAAAGTTGCACTTACTGTAAGTCTTTTCACATCCAGGATGCCCACTTCTTAGTCTGCTCAAGCACAGTGAAATGACTATGCGAGATGCGTCGTCGGCAGTGGCTGTGCAATGCACCAACCCATTGAGTGTTTTGCATCGATCAGTAAAGATCGAAACAGTGTCGTCAATCTTTTTAGGAACTGTTGTAATGAATCTATAAGGTGAATTATCAAATCTAAAGAGCCTTCTCATCTTTGCAGGCCCTTCTTACGCTCTTAAAGAATATGTTGACGACATAAAACTTGCAATTAGTGTTGCAACTGGGATTATCCTCACTGTTGGTAGGCGCCGCCGGCTTTAAATTAGGCCGACACGATGTGCATCAGCGTCGACATTAAGTTGTCTGGCTTAGATTCCACGGAGAAATTATACCCCGGGAAGAAATTGAACACCTTACCATTATTTGTGAGAGGCGTGGACTACTTACGACCGTGTGTAAAGATGCATGGTTCGTATAACGAATAAAAGGTCTAACTCCTAAGAGATAGACTTTAAATTTAGACACTCAAAAAGTTATATCATTCTACCAATATCAATAGTAAAGAGAAAAAATATTCTAGTGTGTACCACATCAAATTTAGAGTTAACAGCCGAACTGCAATCCTGTTACAATTCGCATCCGTATCACTATTCCCTCGCTAAGGAATTGTACGGTGTATTCATATGCGAATAATAATCTTGCAAGATAAATTGTAAAAACGCTATGGAGAGAGACACATTTTTAAAAATAAGCTTCTAGAATTTCTGGAAGAAAATATATTTTGACCTTTATCCATCCTCCTTCGATAATTTGGTGCCATAAAGGCCGCAATTCATCTAATAACAGCTGTGGGTAGTTAAGCAACCTCTACGTAATATTTTGAGAAGCATTATGGACATGTACACTTCATACATGGTATCTACGGTTTTAATCTTAGCAACTTCATCCACTTATCTAGAGTGCAAATACTTGCAAAGAACAAGGTAATGCAAGAGCTGAATATGTTTCTCCTCAACGCACTCTGAACTGTCAGAGCCGCTCCTTGCTCTTCAACAGGCTTCAAAATGCATGGAAATTCTGGAAATATGATTTAGCTGATAGACGAGCACTTCTAAGTTTGCCGGCCGCCAAAACTTTAAGAGCTGTCTGCCTCTCCGGCATTGCTAAGGTCCTGTAGCATAACTAGCAACTCCCAAAGCACACCATTTAGACCATTCACGGCTGTGAAAATAATACCTTGCTTCAGATCCATGGACAAAAAGATGCTACTCTTTTGTATGCCATTCATGATTACGTCTTTTCGTGGAACCGGCGTTCGAGTCGGTTCCGTTGCAGCGTTCAATTTATTAAACGCATGCTTAATCCGCCATTCTCCAGTTGCTTTACGCACACAAAAGGTCGAAGAACTATCTACGGAGATACACTCTCTCACAAAGTCCGATGATAAGCGATTGGCAGAGAACTTGTCGATCGCTAATAACTGTTCACGAGGAATTAGCCACTGCTCCAAGACACAACATTTTAAACCTGGTATCAGTTCGATTTTGTGTCGTGTGCCTTTATCCTTAGGCAACTCGCGTAGTGCTTGTCAATGCACAATTCGCGCAATGCTGGAAGAGCTCTCACATCATCTCATAACAAAAATCTGGTACGGTGCAGAAAAACGCAGAAAATCAGTAGGGGCGAGGCGCCCTACCAGAGAAGTACTAGACTCCGTGGATCCTTTACGATTTGACGATTGTCTCAAAAAGCTTCGAGCCTATTGGCACGGAGCGTGAATACAAAACCGGCTTGTTAGTCGCGAAGGAAAGTGCCCCAAGAGCAGCTTGCAATAATGCTCGTCGTCGTTCCATCGAAGGTAATCAGCGATATACTAAGGCGCTTAACCCGCAGGATAGTGGGCTAATCACTTAACTCTTGGCGACTTGGACTTGTGCCACCGTGCCTTAAGATTGTTTGCACTTAGACATGTAGAATTTAGACTTTAGTGGTATAAATCTTTGTCTCATCCTCAATTGAAATTCAAAATGTGATCTCATTCTTCTTATGGCCTGACTTGAATGCCATGAGCCATATATTGATTGGGAGTCTATGACCTTAGGTGGAACGCGAAATGTTCCTAGCAGAGCTTCCTGGCGAGCAATGAAATCACCTTTGCTACGCTTCAAAAGCGATATTGGCGCAAGTTACTAATGAAAACCGTCATGCACTGGACTTAGAAACTTCTGATTTAATCAACTTTAATGTCGAAGCCGTTCGTGTTAAGCGTGGCTTATTGATTGGTAATGTAACGGCACGTGCGCCGTTGGGTGGTATTCATTGTGAAATCAAATTAATGAATGCTATATACATTGTAGGCCTAGTGTCGAGCCATTAAAGGTGTGGAGCCAAGGATGTGCGTGAATTAACCCTTCGTAGTTCGCCGAGTGAGGTCGGACAAGATGGCGCCACTTTAATGTCGATTGCGACACTGTTGGCGATACGCAAAATCGTACCCGCCTAATGTATCTATAATGAATGACACGTAAACTTTCACTGAATGAGAAGAATAACTCTTCACAAGATGTCGGATTGAAAATCTGCTCTCGTATAGAGCAAGTAAGATTGACAGATCTGTAAAACTTGCGAATATGAATTTTCCGGCCTATATGAGATGTATGGTCTCGACATCGAGACAGCAGAAACGAACGTCGGTACCGCGAGAGGCGAACCATCTGTAACGTCATAGAGTGACACTAGCGTACCGCTATATGCTTATTAATATTGTGACGTTAACGGTAAAGGTAATTTTAGGCAAGAGACTTTCCATTCCTACATGATCTTAGAGCTAGAACAAATGTCCGTTCACGAGCTCGACCAGGCCTTTAAGGCTGGTGACGTATCTGATTTGGTGTAGATTGGACTTGATACTGAGATGACTCGTCGCTGCTTTAGGATGAAGTCGTCTTTGAGAACACAAAGGCGACACTTGGTGCGCGAAGCGTATCATCGATCATTAAAGGTCTTTTGGATCCCTTCATTCCTTTGGTCAAGGAATACTACGACGTGGTGAGTCTAAATCCACTATTTATTTTAACCTATTGTACAAGTAAATTTAATCTAATTTCTGACGCCAAAAGCAACGTTACCAAGGACAATATGGCGTTATTGACTATTTCTTCCTGCTAAGCACGCGGCTGGAATGTTATGTGAGATTACGTCCCTCCATTCAAGACCAAAAACTTGTGTCAAGAATCCCAATGGTAAATGGCGCATTGTACATGCTCTTAATCAGCTTATTGCTACTACTATACCACTACAAATATCAACTCCTAGATAGTGGTTTTTCAATACGAGGAAATATCTGGCAAAGATGGTCAAATATCTGGCAAAAATGGCCTAATATCTGGCAAAAATGGCCGGGGGGTGTGGTGGTATGAACGATATGCAAAAAGAACATTGCGCTCGACGTTGTCGATGACTAGTATCAGCTGCTAGCGAACTAGTGATTATCCGTTTACAGCGGTTAACACCCCAGTTGCATGTTGTGGGAGTAGATAATTATTTCTTAGAGCCTTTCCCATGCACCATATACTTTTAATTTTCTAGTCAAGCAGCTGTTTCGCCCTCATAGAAGGTCATGCACCGACATTTGTTGATGACATATCTGTCCATAGTCGTGTGGAGCCGTTCAGATGTGATAACCACCTAGACTACTTGCAAGCAGTGCTCGAGTGCATGTGACCAAAAAAGCTGAATGTCAACGCTTCTAAATACATTTTTGGTGCAAAAGTAATTTCATTTTCAGGGTGCTTCATTGGAAAGTGATGTCTTAGTGCAGACCCTGCAAAAGTGGGAGCCATCACAACAATCCTTGAAAGGATTGTTAAAATTTTATTGATCCTCAACGGATCGATACACAAAACGCAGTAATTTACTCTATTGCACAGCCATTACTGGTGATACACCTCGTGATGTCATCCCTACCCATAATGATATGCGTTTACGAATCATGTATGAGTGCTACGATGCACCAATAAGTGGTCAGTGTGGGCGTGAGAAGACCTATCTCACGATAATTCGCAGCTTCTACTGGTCACACCAACATGAGTTCGTCCGCAAGTATATACGTGCTTGCGAAGTTTATCAACGGGTGAAGCCTAATGTTTCATTCCGTGCTCTGTTACAACCTCTGCCTGTTCCGCCAGAGTGTTGGTAGTCGTATCGATGAACTTCATCTTCGGATATTCCGGAGCCTACCACAACAATAATGGTATTCTTGTTTTCGTTGATGATTTTGCAAGATAATACGTCTTGCTGTCGTTCCAGAGTCGATCACAGCCGCAGGCTGTGCTCGTGTCTTTGTTGACATGATATTTAGACTCCATGGGTTACTTCGTGAACTGATCTCAAAATCAAAAATCCGGATTCACGGCGGAGTTTTTGGCATTCTGTGTTCAAATCTTGAAAAACTGTTGAAAATGTCAACTTCTGACCATCCTGAAAGATGGTCAGACACAACGTGCTAATCGTATTATTATAAAGATACTTCACGGATACGCCCACTCTCTTACGAATTGGAGCGAGCTCTTGCCGATGATAAAATTTGCCAGCAACAATTCAGTGTATGCTTCTACAAAGCATACACTGTTTTACGTGATCGGCTGACGTCACCCACGTATGCCTACCGTTTAAGAGTAATTCTTATAAAGGGGGGGGGAATCGCTCGAGCAAAGAACAACCTAGCGTTTGCTTATCACGCATTGACTACGGTCTTTAGAAGAATATCAGTCTTGATTTAATCAACATTGAAGTGGGCAAACTAGTAATAGCGAAAATGCTATTGCTGACTTTAATAATGATGCTGAAAGACTCAGAATTGAAAACAATAATATCAGTCAGAGCAAAAATGCTCGCACTAATGAAGAGAATCTCATTTCTGTTGTGCCTACCGATTGCACTGAAGACAAAAATAAAATCGAGTCTATAGAGGATGCTATCGCTGATGCGGTGGACCGAGAGAAGTGCAACTCTCACAAAAATGGAAGCGCAAACATTCAGTCATTAATGTTAATGATCTAGTCCTACTGTCTATGCCAAACCTACCAAAACATTTAATGACAAATTTGGGCTGTATTAAATTATTGTCCAATAGTATCGGCCCGTTTCGTTTTGCACCGTTAAGCCTCGTAGGATGCGTACGCATCCTAAGTTTTATGTCGGGCTGATCCGCGATACCTCAGTACGATACTTCTTCCGATTCCGGTCACCCCGGAACAGTCCAAGGCGTCTGCCACAGCCTAATTGTTCCGAGCTAAAGCATGATAGTCTCGGAACAGTGTCTGGTTCCCAAGAACCAGACGTGTCACTACATCCTTCATGGATGAGATATTTTGATGAGCTGTCATCAACTCGTATTGTAGGGACTGATGTGTCCGTTCGTTCGCAAGTTAAACAACCGCAACTTGAGCACTGTTTTTAAATACGTCACGAGAAACATTGTCGACCGTCACCGGTTTCTCGTGACGCTGTAATCGCTTGTGATCAAAGTCCTCCGAATAATGGCGGGCGTAATCCAAGTCACGGCTTTGACTCGGTTTCAAACGATTTACGTCAACGCGTTCAACAAGGAAAGGCTTCTTGAACCACCGGTACTTGAAAGGATTTTAACGCGTTATCTCATTCGTCGGCGAGAGCATCCACCCTCGAATGGTAGTTGAGAACCTTGTTTCAACTGATGATGGATGTTCCGAGTCTCGTATGAATGCACGTCGAGGCCTATCCTCCTTGACAGAGGGTCCATTAGAGAACGAGCGCTTCCCGCGCTCGTAAACGGATTGGAAGCTCTTAATTTCTTCGCGCATCTCAAAAGACATGAGCGTCTACAATGAAGATTTTATAGAGTATGCCTCCTAAGGGGCATGACCTTCACCCTTAGAATAGCACGGGCATGATCCTCCTTCCCCACTAGAGGTAAGGTATCCTGCCTCTCTGAGAAAGGTGCAGCTTGTAGCGTGCACCTACTACTCTCTATTTTTCGAACCGGTCACCAAAAGCATCCAGCTTGTCAAGTCAAGCCTCACGGCCTATGCTTTGCACTTTCTGTACAGATGCTTCTCAAGCTTGGAAAACAATAGTGACATCCTTTGCTCGCTTACATGTGTACCTCCGATGCCGAAAAAAACATCGATGAAGGATCCCGTTCCGTCCTCACCAGGCTTGTGAAGTCAGGATGAGTCAAATAACGGAATATGGAATCGATACCAGACAAACGAGTTATCTTGCTCATAGAGGGCAACCAATGCTTCTTTTCGGGAGCAAATCGCAAGATATTGCGGTCCCTCCCCTGTTAATTCATATTAATGTTAACGCTGAATGACTCTCGGTGCGATCTTCTACATCACTCCGCTCCTGGGGATGTATACTAGCACCACCACTAGCATGCTATATGAAGTGACCTTTAAGATCACTTCGTTCCTGGTTATGCATACTGACATCACCAAAATTATCGTCGTCCATGGAGTCATCACAAGATGACTCCGCACCAAAAGGAGCTCAAACAACTTTCTTATCACCTCTCTCATTGTCACATTAGAACCGGAAGATTTAACAGACGCTGCTTTGCTTGATTTGGACGCCTTAACGGTTGCCATTGAATCAGACGATGACGCCGACTCGGCCCAGTCACCTACAATGGTAGTAGCAAGTGACTGATATAGTCACCTCCAATTGGAGTAGAAGGTGGCTTTTTCCCCGCAGAACACGCATTGGCGTCTACTGAAACACACTCTGCTTCGCTAGCAGCTGCACTGTGCCGTGCAGCTACCATCTCACAGGCGACGCGCACGGGTTTCGATACCATGCGCACTTAAAAGCTGGAATTAAAATGAAACCAACAAGTGCTTATTTACGAGAGAGACATATCACTACTCTCTGTCACTCTACATCAGTCACTAAAGTGATTGTTTTTAAGGTGGGGGGATGTAAGGGGGTGTCAAGTCACATAACTTCCTTATGCCATGAGAGGAATTAAATAAAGAAGTAAAAAATTGTTATTTTTATTGATTTTGACTTATTTGTAAAATTTGGTAATATTGTCGCAAAAATACATTAGTTCTATTGATTGGTTTGTTTAAGTTTAAATTAACGTAGTTGTGGTCGGCGCCCTAGCAACCTCACCAAACGCACTAAAGTACTCTGGAAATTGTGTCGTCACTGGATCAGTAATCCGACTATTCGTGCGCACTTACTAAGTAGAAAGTAGTTATTAGACTGATTTATATTTAATCGTATTATATAAAATACCTGTTTTTACCAATTGTAAAGTGCCATCTCTGTCGATAACACTAACATGTATTGCGAGCGTATCTTTCTAGATATCTCGCGTAACGGATACGCCAGGGTCATCCCTCCTAATGTGAATGCACTTATGAGCATCACATACACAAGGGTTGGTCACAAATGTGAACCACACCCGAGTGGTGGATCTAATTACTATATTTAAGTAATTGACCATCCCCTTAAGTACACCAAGTGCACTTTACGGGAACTGTGTAACATTGGGGCAACTTTAGCCCGTTACACCATCCCCCCTTTAAATACGAATTTACACAAAAAATATGGTCAAAGGGGAGGAGGAATTGCGAGCTGCTTAACGCACCGCTAGTTCTCTCATTCACTCTAGCGACCTGTGTTTTCATACACGGCGCCAAAGATGCCACCTTAAAAGGGCCACGTTGGTGTGTCGTCTGCAAATACGCCCACTCAACCTTGCGTTACGCGTGAGCGCCACGTTAATACGCCGGCAGCGTCCAATGCCTTAGTCGAAACGCCGACAGCAACTGCTGCTGTCGCGTTAACGGGGCTTCTCACTTTAACAGTGAGAATGTTGATCCGTCACTCAAGTAGAGATGCGGACAACAAGCTATTGAGGACGATGATGGTGCATTATTGGCAATCCAAACTTCTCTCATTGCTCAAAACATGGAGACAGCAACATTTACTAATGCTTCCTCGCCGTCTGGGCTGGATAGCGCAGCGACAATTGATAAGAGCGCTGCCCATAGTGGCGCAGCCGCTACTCCGTTGCGTAAAGCCACAACGTCGATTGCCTAGACCATTATCCATAATGGTTCTGACATAGAGAATCCTGAGCCTAAAGCTCCGCCACGACACGTGAATGTGTTCAGTCGGTGTCACAAGCCAGTCATTTTGAACGTGGCTACATGAAGGGTGGCTATGTAACGGGTGGCATATCACCGATGTCTCGTCCATCTAAACGGCCTCGTTTAAACGGGCCAAGAGCGTTGCTTCTAGAGCGCGCTCTTCTAGACGCTCATAAATATTATGGAGTATTTAAATCATGGAAGGCTCAGCGTCAATCGCTTGGGCGTGTTTTCCCGATCCCGGTCGTGTTACACTCAAATGAAGCGCCCGACCAATACGAGGCGGAATTCACGCGCCGCATTCATCCGCATTCCGATGCGATAAAACAGCGGTCGCAGCGAATTAATTTCGCCCTCTTGCGTGTGAAAGAAACCATGGGCGGTATGTACCCCTGTTTCTCCTCAAAACGCTGCTTCTGCTAGTCCATTTGAGACTAGCGAAGAGGCCTCAGCTGGTGCTCCTTTTCATAGGCAGCCACCAAGCCGGGCACATCAATACTTAGGGTATCGATCGGTTCCCAAAAGGCGAAATTCTTCGGGTATCCTCTCCATTGGACAAGGATCAGATACCTTTGCATCACATAGCGCTGGCAAGAAACATTTCAACACGGAAGCGTTGATTCCCACCCGCATCCATCAGTGCAGGTGGCGTCCGATAGGAGTGGCGATCTCACCCACAAACTAGCAGCTGCCTTACCTTCGACGTATTGTGGATCTCAAGGCTCAAGTCTTGCGTTTGACCTCGGATCTTTTTGATGTCCAAGCAAAACCTCGTCAGGGTAATCAACGCCTGAAGACTCGCTTGGACCTTCTGAAGAAGATAATGGTGACGGATCTGCGTTACTCGCTTAAGAACTATAATCCGTATTTATCCTTTAAAATATTTGAGCGCCTGATGTCCCTCGCTCTCCGAGTCCTGTTCGTGGTGATAGGAGTCGGTCGGCTGTAAGATTTACGCCTTCTCCGTCCCTCTTAACCGAGCGACGCTCGACTCACAATCGGCGTCACCATCGGTCTCCTTGGACGGATGGGGGTATGTAAACTCATTTGGGTCTACATACCGTTTCAAGCAACCCTCGTAAAATACGGAAGGCTTTATACACAGCGTAAGGGTGAGCCTCTAATTTAGGTCTCCAACCTCGTCTACTACCGTAATGGGCCCAATGAAACGCGGCTACAACTTCGTAGTACCTCCAGGTAGTACAGCAATTGCATTTTTAGGAAGGGTAGCAGTACTTAATAGTACCTTTTCACCCACTCTACAGCATTCATTATTTTTGCGACCATTTCAGTCCGCATATTCTTTTTGCTTGTCCTGTGCGCTTGCCATCGCGTCACGGACTTTTCGTGTGATGGCTGATCGCTCATCCACAAAGCGTTGAGCCTCGCTCACGCTTTTAGCATCATAAATGCCTATGACACCGCCAAGAGGTCGGTCATAGAACGTAATTTTATTGACCGCTGCTAATTTGCAAGGTCACTGGGGCAAATTCCTGTCGTTGACATGATACCCTCGCGGGTTATCGTCGCATTGACGAAACTATGTCCCTCTTTCGCACCGAGCATAGTGAGGGGCCCTCCCCCACTAAGACTCGGGCTGCGCACAAACGAGACTGGCGTCCGAGGATGGCGCAGTCCGTTAATATAAAACGGTGTCTCACCCGTACTGGCGTGGACACTGTTATTTATAGCGAACTCCACAAAGGGCAATTGCTTGCTCCACTCTTTGGGAGTTGCTATAGTGCGTAAGACATCCGCCACGACCCGATTGGCACGTTCTGTTTGGCCATCGGTCTGGGGATGATCTGCGGTCGACATGTGGAGCTTGCTACCTAGCAGCTCGAACACATGTCGCCAAAAACCAGACGTAAATCGTAGAATCCCGGTCCGATACTATGGACTCGGCCATTCCGTGTAGTCTTTAAACATGATCCAGGAACAAGAGAGCTGCCTCCTTGCCTGTGATCGATGTCTTACATGGTGCTAAATGCACCATCTTGCTCAGTCTGTCTACAAAGACGACTAGCCCTGTCCGACCCTTATGATCGGGCGGCATGCCAAACATGAAGTCCAGACTTACTGACTTCCAACAGTTGGTTGGAATCGGTAGCGGCTTCAGTGGCGCACTGCTGGACGGTGCAGGCTTAATGCGCTGACACTGTTCGCAAGAGCGAATATAGTTGGCCACCCATCTATATAGATGTGGCCACCAAAATTCCTCTGACACTCGTAAGAATGTCTTTTTACGTCCCAGGTGCCCATTAGATGGTGCATCATGGAGCTCGTGAAGGATCATCAGCTTGAGATCTGTGTCATGAAGGGCATAGATTCTCAAGGGATTAAAGGTGGCAGCTGATGCCATAAGAGACCATCGCTGTAGCTAAAGCGATTAAGCTTCGCTTTCAGGTGCGACGAAAGGATTACCTTTTGTCCACCAAACTGATCCAACAGCAGGCGATAATGGTCGTTTTGACTGTAGCTCTCGTTTTTGTCAGAGGCTAATGAGCTTGTCACGTGTATGCCTTCATGACTCCAAACGTTGACGGCTGAAATTGCGCTTTTAGCACTAGACACACTTTCCGGTGCTTTTCTTTAGGTCTGGTGTGCGCGATCCGTGTCAGCCAAGATGTTCGGTTCCCCGTGTTGTATTTGACTTTCGAATTAAATTCCGATCGTCTTGTAAGCCATCTTGCGGTCTAGGCGAGCCGTTCGTGTGTTATTGGGGTCTGTGGTGATGCGTGTCCGTTGAATAACAGATGGTTCGGGTCCGGGCACAAGAAACTTGACACGAGCATTCTTTATTGAAAGTAGCTTTTTGTTATTCACGGGGTAATTCAGTTCCGCGGTTTTTAAAAGCCGGGACTGATAAGAGATGATACGGTCAACGCCGTCGTCATCCTTCTGC
>NC_090623.1:825078-866994 GCF_004359215.1 Bremia lactucae | reverse complement strand
GTAAAATGAAAACTGTATTAATATAGTTAAGTGTCTCTTAATCTATCTTTGTAAATGCTGACTTAACTATAAACTAATACTAAACATGTAAATGAATTCTTATCTATCTTATCTTGTAACTCTCTTTGATTACTTCTACAGCTGATTAGTCTGCGGAATAAATAGACATAATGGTCTATACCTATTTATGGATAAGAATTCAGGACATTACTATATAAAGTAATATCCTCCAAAAATTATCTACCTTTTAGATAATATATTAATTAATAACCTTTAAGTGTTAATTTCATGTAACGATTTACCCCGTTACAATTTTGGTACTTTTCCTCTAATAAATATTAGAATAGCTATGATGAAGACATAAATAAATTATATTGTACTAAAATATTCGAGATTTAGAGCAGGGCAAGTTATCTCAACACTTGAGCTCGCCAGCTGTCAATGTCAGGATTAGAAATAAAGTGCTATAACCAATGGTGTTCAGATTCTATTGATTGATCATAACGATCAAGTCCTAGCTACGAATAGTATTGCGGGAAGTATCGTAGCGTTCACGCGTTCTAGAAATCGTGCTAACTTTGAGCTCTGCATACTTTGCCTTCCAGCACTTTCGCTACGTTCGGTCCATTCTCAATACTCAGCCAAAAAAATTACATGACTGCAGTCATTCAGCGCGTTCCTGTTTAAGCATGGAGTTAATCGCCTCTTCCTCGTAATAATATTTGATAATCGACAACCACGTTTTAATGGGATGCTCTGTCGCTTTATGATGTTGACATGCGACGTGAGCTCGCCAAAAATGGCTGTATGAAACTTAAAACACGTACAGATTGGCATTCATCGCAGTAGTCGTAGAATAGATGAGAAAGACCTATCTATTAATGGCCGATCCACTGGCTGCTCAGAAATGATTTCGGACATTTTGTGCATCAATTCGTATTAACAGCAGCTATCGACAGTGATGGGCGACCAAAAGCTGCACATGAATGATTAACCCTACAGCAATTGAAACATTCGATTGACCCGCAGAAGCATCTCCTACGCGGCTTAAAAGGATTGTGCAACTCAAACAAATGAGCAACATAGGACGAGCAGGGATATTCTTCCCAGATTAGCTCGATCGAAGGATTTGCTATGACAAATCGTTGCCGAAAGACAGCACTACGCTCCCAACCCAACAGATAGCTACTTACCAGAAGCAACAATGTGTTGACGACCTTTTTAACTGTTTGCTGAGTAGGAAAGTGAGTTGTTATTGGGCCCCGTGTGCCAACGATTAGTAGATAGTTGATAAATAACACGCTTCGAGGGCTATCGACGTAAAGTGCCAGTAGTTGTCACGGAAGAGGCATCATGCCGAAGGGTAAATACGGATACATCTTGAGCGGTGCGTACGTGTGGAGGCAACGGTAATGAGTCGTACTGCAGCAGGAGGAGGGATGGCGTGCAGAATTGCTAGTTCACTGGAATATAACCGTTTTATATTTACGACTTTAATTAGAGGCGGAACCACGCGTATGGATTCGCAACCCAGCGCCTGGCACTAACACGATTCACCAAATTTTATAATCTTGCAAGGGCCATGCCGAGAAGTTCTGGTCAGTGCTTGGCTGCCAAAACTCCAGATGTTTCTAACTTTGCTCGCTCACACGACATTAGCCCACTTCGCTTAATTCTCTTAAATTCTCCTTGCCTGAACAAGTACTCGCAATGACTTTAAAGCCAACAGTGAAAGCGTGCCAGTGCACGTTCTTCCTGCTATGGGGCGTTGCTTCACTATTATGCATCGAGACCGCTACTGTGCATGCTACGGCTCCAAGCACGGAGGGCCATCGACGTCTTAGACAGCTCGTGAACCCGACCCTGAACGAGACCAATTATCGTTCCGAAGATCGAATGTTTCCTAGCGGTGTTGGGCTCAAGAGAACCGCTGGCATCCCTTTCGAAACTCGGCCTTTAAAAATGTCGAAATCCGAAGCTGACGCTGTCATAAAGCGAATATATCACCATGCCAATGAACACATCGACATCGCTCTTAAGAATAGCAACATTCTTTCCAGCAATATACTTGCAAAAAAGCACATTGAACGTATTATCGCCGAGAAAGTAGTGGCTTTGAAGTCTCAACCACAGTCGCTTCCATTTGGCTTGGCATTCCAAGAGAACGTATTCAAAGATTGGGAACGTCGAGGCATTACAATTGAAGCTGCCTACGAGAAGCTGAGTTTAGAACACGAAATCAATCTTGGCGTGGGAGATTCCGTACTGGAAGTGTGGTTCTCCTTCGCTTGTCATCTTAAAAAGGAAAAGTATTCGACTCAGTTTTTGCTGTCCAAGCTACTTGAACACTTTTTATTTGAACCGTTTGCGCTCTTTAACTTTCTCGTACGATTGCATTCGAATGCTACAATGTCGGCCACGAAAAATCTCGTATTGGAATTGATAAAGGAGCTTTTAGAAAGACACTCACGTCTTCGCATTGACATATTCACTAGTCTCTTTACTGATCAAGATCTCGACACGATCTTGAAAAGCCCGTCATTTGAAGTTTACGCAAACTATGTCGCTCGGTATGCCAATGAAGCAGAAATTAAAGAAAAATTCCTCTATTTGAAAGAACACACGAACCCGATTCAATTAGCCAAACATGTTGCTGCATTTCAAAACAGCCAAATGGACGCTGCAATGGCCATGAAGTTTAAATCGTGTCTTATTGACGTCTGGCATTCTGATGGGTATCTCGAATCCCAGGTCTACCAGATGCTTCAGTTGGACGTTCAAGATGGCAAGGGGCTAAACGAGCCACTCCTGGACTTGTGGGCTGAATACTATCAACAATACGCAGATGGAACGGTTCAGTGGAGCTCTCAGTTGCTCAGTAGACTCAAGTTGCTGTACAGTAACGCTGAATTAGCAAACTTGGTAGGAACGCCTGCCAAGACCAACCCGTTCTATCCGACTTTTAAAATGGAAGTGCTACTAGACGAACTCCTTAAAGACTGGATGGCACGATACGATTTAACTTCTGCATCCGTTTTGTTTACCGAATTGTACAATGGAGTTGATTTCAAAGACGTTTTAAGTACTCCGACTACTTGCGTCTGGTTTGAGTTTGATTTGAAACTACGGAAAAGAGAAAACCCTGGCCTTAAGGCGATTAGCCTGGTCAATTTAGAAGCTGCTGAGGTCGACCTGGCCAATAAAGATGCTGTCGAAGCCAACCTGGGGAATAAAATTGATGCCAAGACCTTCCTCGAAGATGCGTCTTACGAAGCTTTTTTGCAACATTTATTGGATTTCTATCATGTAACTGAATTAAATGTGGCTCAATTGGCAGCGGAGAATATAGCACACGAAAGCTTGCGACCTGTCGCTACAGCTTTACAACTAGCACTGATAGGGCGTTGGGGTCCAAAGGAGATCATCAAAGTCTTTCAGGTTTTAAATTTAAATTTTGACAAATCAGCAGAACTTTTGACGAATCCGCTACTGGAATTCTCCCTTGATGTCTTATGTTTCATCGGAATCGATGACGCAAAGACAGTGCTTCGTACTACACTCAAAGAAGAACAAATTATCAATCTTTTGTCGTTGCCGAGACGCGATTCTTATTTGCAAGAAGCCCTATTTAACTTGCTGACGGACATGGAGCTGTGGAAAAGTCCGGAAAAGCTCTTTCAACTGAAGCTTCAAGATGCGAGAGACACGCTCTTTGAGAATCCGTTTTTGCCGTTCTGGGACCACTTTATGGAGAATATACATAAGGAGAGCGACACGCCTGATGTGGAGAACCACTACTTCGCGATGCTCATGATTATCTTAAACAATGGCTACGATGAACCATATCTCGAGCGATTACTAGCTCAAGTCAGAAACAGTGACATGACGATAAACTCCATAATATTGTCGCAGAATGCAAGCATTGCAAAGGCCTTGCAAGAGCAATTGTGGGAGTGGAATTTCAAAACGTCCGAGGAAGTATTTCAACTTCTGGGGCTTGACCAAACTTACTACGATCCTCGCTTGAGTAAGATGTATCCATATTGGTTGTCGTATCATGCCAATTGGAATAGTAAACTTCCAGAAAATCGTCAGATATTAGCGAACGATGTGATAGCAAAATGTGCTTTAGAAGCGCCAAGTGATCTCTTGTAGCGCGAGGGTGGAGCTAATTATCGGTAGAGGTGGAGAGTCAAGGAATGGCATCAAAATATACGGCGTTCCACAATGACAAGCACGTTGATCTACTTGCGCAAATTCTTGCATTTCCATCGTAATTTTCAATATTATTGCATCTACGTTCCTGTTACTTGTTCTGCGTCAGCAATCTCGAAAATTTCCCCTCTACCGCGATTAGCCGAATAATAAATCGATAAAAATCAATGTTTCATAGTTCCATCATGACGCATCTTTTAACGGACAAAAAAATGTAATTCCCAGTAAGAGTGGATAGTAAAGAGGAATGAAGATTATAATCGTTATCCCAATAGTACCAAACCGGTTTAGCGCAATTCGACAGTTCTGTTCATCGGTTGATTTAAGATTTTGAACCAACCCTGTAACGGGGTATATCGTTACATGAAATTAACACGTAAAGGTTGTTAATTAATATATTATCTGAAAGGTAGATAATATTTGGAGAATATTACTTTACATGAAGACACTCACTATCGACGGAAACAAACCGAAACAAGGTCAAGGCAAAGATGCTCCTGGACCAGTGCTAAATGCAGAGCTGGTGTGTTTGTCGCATCAAAGGACCATTCCTGGACTTCTGCTCATGCCTAAAGTGCAAAATGCACAGGCAGCGCCAAAGGTCCACCACTCGAATAAGTCGAGTGAATTGAGTCTAAGAGCTTATCCATTGGTAAATATAGACCGTTATATCTACTTTCTCCGCGGTCCAGTCAGCGCTGGACGCGCGCAAAGAGAAAGACAGATAAGACTTATTTACATAATTTGTTTAATTTATAATTAAGTTAGTATTAAGTAGATAAATAAGAAGAACTTAATTATATTAATACAGTTTTTAATTAACCCTCTGTAAAGTAAGGGTTTTAAAGAGAATACTTCCTCTGCACGAACTAGTGTACGTGAAGTGGCGTGAGGCACCACTCGCACTGAGGCAGTGCAAAGTGGACTTGTACTAAGCAGTACAAGTCGGCAGTGCCCCGTTACACCTGGTAGCGCTTAGTAGTCCGTCCAAGAATCACAGCTCCATCATCTAACATGGACATGTTAGATGAGAATGGAAATACGCATCACGTTTCGCGTGATAGCTACTCCTCTCTAAGTGACATAGAAAGGAGGGCGATCGAACGAATGAATTCGACCGTAGGGAACGATGCCATCTTGGCCATGCTGTCCGGTTTGGACAGAGATGCCCTCCATTCAGCCATCGCCAAGTTCATACAACATGAACTTGACGAGGCGAAGGAGAAGGTAGCCTTGCTAAAACAGCAAGGCTCTCAACAGGCAGAAATGTTGAGGTTACAGCAGGTACAGACCCCTGTACCTGGGATGACGCACACGCGTCGTCCGGAAACCTTAAATACTGACATCTTTAAGTATAGGGGAATCGAAGAAGACTCCCTCTTAAGATGGTTTGTCGAGTTGGACGATGCCACAAGGGCTCGTCACATCGTCGAAGAGCAGAAGGAGTAATATCCGTTGCGGAGCAGGAGGACTTTAGCTTGAGACAGGCTCAAGCTAGTTCGTCACCATATCGTCCTCCAAGACGACACGAATTGGGGGCCCAGAACCTATAGACCTCTCTTATGTCGAAAGCGAGAAACCTCGCTTTTCGAACAACAAGCGATGGCAGAAATGCAATCGCTGCCAGAAGTTAGGACACTACGCTCATGAGTGTAGTGCTCGCGACGCGATTGACGTTTTGCAATCGATTTACATGCGCCAGGGGCGCGTGTATTCCGATGGACCTTCTATTCCATCGGATGGGTCTCGTCATACTGATGGACGAGGGCCTCAACGTCAACAATCAGCTGGGAATTGAGGCTCCCAGCTGTCACGTGAAGGTGGATAACCGCGCATGCGAACAAGATAACTCGTTCGGTGCTCGTTCACATCCCGGTGGCTTACGATGAGTTCCACAAGGTAACGTTGACCACCGTGGGAATTTGTGGTGGAGGAGGGAAATTAGGTCCGACCTATGTGTCGGATATAGAGTCGAAGATCGACAAACTCGTCCACTTCCTCCATGTATTGGAGGAGGGTCTTGATCACGAGCGCAGCAAGCGTCGCTCGTTAAACAGATGGTGCAGGCTCACCGTATCGAACGGTTTTCCAAACCTTCGAAGAGTGCGTACTCAATGATGAATACGAACGGAAGTATCACGCTCTTCGTGACGAGCTGTCGTTAGCTCATCGCGGTTTCGAGGATCTTTGAACCCGACACGAGAATCTCCAGATTTAGCATGAGATTCTGGTTCGTGACCACAAGAATCTTTTAGGGATTCTTGAAAAGGGTGGTCACATCCGTCCTCGAAATAAACCGCGTACTGATGGTACAGACGGAGCCGACCAACGAAAACGTAGGATGCGAACGCATCCTACGTGGCAATTCTATCGTGTACGCATTGCCTCTGCGATGCAGTACACGGAAATGCTCAATGACCTTAAGTAGTAGTTTACTGCTTCCCACATTAGTGACTACACGCTTTGGTATGTATATCGTATAGAGTACCACTAGGTCATTAACTTTTTGAAAGAACGTTTTCTCATCCATGTTTGTCTGCGTTTCGTTTCTGACGGTCCACTGCGTTAGAAATGGAATCCTGTACGAAACGGGTCACTGATTCTCGAGTCAGCAGAAATATCTCTGCTGACTCATTTGTTTTGTCTATTTCAGTGTGCTTTGTGCGCACGCCATGAGAGTTTTCTCATCTTCGATGTCGATTGCTTCGACGTCGACATCATTCGCGTCGTTTTAACTTCGACGCGTGATGAGCATGAACCAGAAATGGTTTTGCTCGTGCGAGTTTAACCCTCCCTCTTTAAACTAGAGGATCCCTCTTATTGGGAGGGTATACGTGGATGACATGAGCCATTCACGAAGAACGGTGTATGCGATGTAGACGCATGCACCGAGTTGTTGATGGCTAGTTCGACCATCGGTAAATCTCACTTCAATTCGGATACGATTGGACGTAACCTCGAAGTATCGCTTCATGGACGCGATTTACGCGTTCCATCTAACCATCTATCTCTGGATGATCAGAAGTTGACATAGTTAGCCGTGTTCCGATCTCTCGGAGCACGAATTGTCAAAACTCCGCCGTAAATCGTGGATCTCTATCCGAGACCAGTTCACGGGGTACCCGTGGACTTTGAATACCGTGTCGATAAAGACTTGGGTACAGCCCGGAGCCGTGATCGACTCTGGTTTTGTAGCAAGATGTACCATCTTGCTGAATCTGTCTACAAAAACAAGGATTCCATTGTTTTTGTGTTCGTCTTCGGGAAATCCGAAGACGAAGTCCATAGATACGGACTGCCAACACTCTGCCGGAAGTGGTAGATGTTGAAGAGGTGCACGGGATGAAGGGCTAGGCTTCACCCGTTGACAAACCTCGCAAGCACGAATGTACTTGCGCACAAACTGATACTGGCGGGGCCAGTAAAAGTATCGACTTACCGTGAGGTAAGTCTTCTCACGTCCACGATGTCCACTTGTTGGAGCATAGTGACACTCATACATGACGCGCAAGTGCAAATCATTGTGGGTTGGGACGTCGACACGTGGAGTGTCGCCGGCAGCGGCTGTGTAATACAATAAGCCGTTGCGTGTTGTGCATCGATTGGATGACGATCGATATAAAGCCGGTAAATCTTTAAAAGATTTATCGATGGATTCATTAAATGATCCATTACACGCAGAGACTCTTTATCTTCTGTGTAGGCTTGTTTTATTTCATCAAACAAGGTTGATGACGAAACACTCGTAGTGAGTGTTGCAACAGTGGGATTATTTTCACGGTTGGAGTGCACTGCCGACTCAAAATCGGGTCGGCGTGTTAACGCATCAGCGATGCCGTTAAGTCGTCCTGGTTTATATTCCACGGAGAAGATATACTCCGCGAAGAAGGATAGCCACCTCGCCATTCTTTGTCAGAGGTATGGGCTATTTACGGCCGTGCGTAATGACGCATGGTCCGTATATACGATGAACGGTCTATCTCCTAGGAGATAGACCCTAAATTTAGCCAATGAATATTTCATGGCAAGGAGCTCCTTGTCATGCACTGGGTAATTGCGTTCAGCTGGTTGCAGCTGACGCGATTGGTAACAGATGACGCGCTCCGCGCCGTCTGTATCGCACTGCATTAACGCAAAGTCGACTGCGAAATCGCTGGCGTCACCGACCACATGGAATGGTCTGCCTTGATCTTCAATCGCCAAGATGGGTTATTACAATAAGCTTTGCTTGATACCTTCGAAGGAACGCTGGCAATCAGCGTTCCATAACCATTTCTCGTCTTTGTTTAAGAGACGAGAGAGATGAACTGCCATCTCGGCATAATTGCGGGAGTACTTGTGCAAGTACGACGCTAATCCAAGGAACTTTCTGAGTCCCTTGACATCGACTGGAACTGGCCGGTCGGTAATTGCCATGATCTTTTCGGGATCAGGGCGTACGCCGTGCTTACCGACGATGCACCCAAGAAGTGGTATTTCGCTTGTAGCGAATATACACTGCTTGAGATTTGCGTACAATTCATGCTTTCGCATAAGTGTAAGATTCTGACGAACGTGAGTTTTATGAACCTCCACGTCCATCTTTCCGTCCATGGTTCGGCTATGGACGAATACATCGACGAAATAACTCGGTGCGAATTCTCGCACCGGTCCCAACAGATTCAGTACGCATCTGTTGAATGTTGCAGGGGCGTTACTAAGCCCCTGTGACACTACTAGCCATTCCCAGAGCATCCCGCTGGGAGTGCTCACTGCTGTGTACGGGATGTCCCGTTCACGTATAAGGATCTGATAAAATCCATCCATCAGATCCATAAACGAAAAGATCGTACTCTTAGACATACCTTCTATGATTACGTCTTTGCTAGGTATCGGCATTTTAGTCGGTACCGTTGCAGCATTCAATTTATTGAATGCGTGCACTATCCGCCACCCACCTGTCGCCCTTCGCACACAGAAGGTTGGAGAGCTATGTGGGGAGGATGAATCCCTCCATGGCCCACTTTTAATTGGTCGATAAAGACTTTATCGGTCGCAAGTACTTGTTCACGAGGCAGTGGCCACTGCTCTATGACACAGTACTTCGAGTCCGGCTTGGGCTCGATCTCATGTCGAGTGCCTTTATCCCTAGGCAACTCGCATGGAACTGCTTCAGGGAATACATTTCTGAATTCTACTAAATCCTCGTATAGAGGATTTCCATTGCGTGACTCCCAGGATTGAGTAGTATATCTCCCAATTCGAGTCTTCACGTCGATGATACTTTCGTCCATCGATGAGCTGCTAAGAACCCGTTCGTTCTCTGCAAAAATTACCGCTGACCGAATGTCGGTTACGTAATCGTCCTCTGTGACGAGTACGCAGATCTGCTTGATTTTATTACCATGCAGAACTCTCAAGAACCGCTTAGGTTCTAGGGCCGGTAATTGAGTTATCTCCGAAGTTTACTTCGGAGGCGCATACAGATCATGAGTATAAGCGCCTACTCTTGAACCGTTTTCAACCAAGACATTTAATGTCGCGGTTTCTTCCTGGGATTTATCCTTAGGCTAATCCCTCCGGATCTAGAAGTCTAGTAACTTCAACTATTTGAGGAGATCTCAAGTACGTGGGGACCTCTTCCCTCAACCTCTTCCGACTGTGAGTGTGCTATCACAGTCGGGTCCTCTACATTCGACTCTCTACTCAACCTAGGATCATCGTGTTGTCCCTTTTGGGCAACCGGTATATTTCCTAAATGTCGCCCGCTAGGCGTACATTATGGTCTCAATCTACTCGACCTATACAAGCGGTGGACCTTCGGTGCTACCTGTGCATTCGCACAGTTGCCGGCAACTGCCTTAACAGTGTGATTAGTAATCAAATTCTGCTCTTGTGTAGTCGTTCTAACGACCGCACCACAAGCGAGGCCATCGCACTCACTCGTAGTACATCCACACGTGTGTGGACGCTCCACCCACATCAGATGGTCATCCGGTGAACAAGTGGCGCCAGCTGATTCTTGGCTCATACTTTCGGAGCCAGGTAGACCTAGGATGACATCAAATTTGTATCCAAATCCCCAGTACGATGAAAATCATCATCATACTGTAAATCTTAACGTGTAGTGAAATTTGAATCGCGTTCATCACTGTTATCGATGCGCCTGTCGCTAGACGCACCGTCGCTCTCGTTGGAAGTATGTCGCGCTCACCATATTTGAGCCTACGACTCTCTAGCAACTGGCGACGAATAAAGTTATTCTACGCCTTACAGTCGACTAGGGCTCTAAGTGACAAATCATTTGTCACTTATAACTTCAAGGTGATGAGGGATACATCATCGCCAGGTGCAGAGACACATAATGACTGTGTGTCTAGAGGAACTTTCGTCAAGAGATTTGCAAATTTTCTCGAGGTTGCTGGACCAGTAGGGCGTTGCGCTCTTACTGACTCCGACCGTTTTTGGCGGTCCATCTCGTTGTTGCGATTTCGCATGTTTGAAAGCGAGGTATCTCGTTTTTGACATAAGAGAGGTCCATAGGTTCTGGACCTCCAAGCTCGTTTCGTCTTGGGGACGATACATTGACAACTAGCTTGAGCCCGTTTCAGGCTAAAGCCCTCCTGTTCTGCAACAGATATTGCTTCTCCAAGCGTACCCAGTTCCAAGAGGATCAGGTGGGTCTTCACGGGACCATCCATAAGACGTTGCATGAACACCGTAATCAACGTGCGTTCATGAACTGAATTGTTCGCGATTCAACTCGCTAAGAGTCGTATGTGCTGCGCACAAGCGTGAACATAACGCTTGCCTTGTTTGTCTTTTAGAAGATCTGATCGAGATCTGTACTCAGCCCTAGGCAAATCGCTGCCAATCAAATACCTCGGCTGTAGCACCAAAAAATCTTGATGCAGGTCGAACTCAACGGCACCGACAGATACATGCTGACCAAGAGAAGACGAACGGCGAAATAATTTGAATCAACGGGCATGCAGACGCAAATTTGACTCGCGCACCAATTGGCGGCGATTGTTAAGTCGTGATTACAGACGACGCAGATATGCTTCGGGCGTTTATGGTTGTACTTGACTAACGATCTGCAAATTTCAATCATCGTGGGCAGCATACTGTGGATTGCGCGCTGCACGCGGCCCGACATTGCTTTCGCGGTGCATAAGTCCACGCATCAAGCGCATGCGCCGCGCTTGCTCGACTAGAAGGTTGCCATAATGATCGCTTGTTACTTGAAAGATACGGTGACATTTAAAAAAACGATGACACCAGCTCAAGGCCGTAATTACTTACCACGCTTACTTCGCGTCCGACAAGACCAATGGTAAGTCGATCTCTAGTGACGTACTGCAGCTAAATGCGATGGTTGTCAATTGAAGCATGCGCAAGTAGAGTGTTGTCGCTGTCGACGATGGAGGCCGAGTTCGTAGCTGCTTCAGGGATGGCACGTGAAATGCTCGGCCTCCGCGCGATTCTTAGCGAGGTCAATTCACACCTGCTATTCCGATGTAACTTCACTTTCACAACCAAGCAGATATTAGCTAGATTGCGGGTGAGTCGTCGTCGCTGACAATGGAGCGCGGTCCGTGCGTTTAATGGACTCATGTGACTTTCTCGCGTCGTGGTTTGATCGCTGCGTGCTATGTCAGATCGGCGCTGATGGTCACGGCCCTGATGACAAAGGCATGAAAGCTCCGAAGCTTGCAACATTTAGCAGGCTCATGCATATCGGCTAGAAGGATAAAGGACTGTTATGGACGCAAAAGAGGTTCAAGGTTGAGAGTAGAAACAGAGAAAGCGCAAAAAAGGATCGCAAGGCGCTGTCAGAAGTCAAAGATGTAACGGGGTTTCCGTTACATAACAATTGTTCCCTATAAGAGGAAGGAAAAATAAATATTATGTCCTATGAGAGGAAATTTAAAAAGAAGTACAAAATTATTACTTCAATTAATTTTAATTTAAATGGTTCCAAAATTTTCAAATTGGGTTATATTGATGCAATAAAACATTAGCTCTATTGATTAGTTGATTGAAGTCGTAATCAAGTTCGCCAATCGTTATAAGACACGATTGTTCGGTGCACAAGGAGGCGCCATACTTAGTTAGCTAAAAATGTAATAAGATATGGGATTATTTTGTGTAGCTAAAGCCCCTTCGTCACTTCAAAACCTTCCTCTTTACTCTTGTGTACGTGAATTTTCGAGGCTTCAATGCAATCTGTGAAAGATTAACTAGTACTTAATAGTACTAGTGAAAGGTGCCCCGTTACATCTGGAGCACTTTGTAGTCCGTTCAGCAACCTACGCACGTTCCATCCAACATTTACATGTTGGATGAAGAAGAAGGTAGTTTTCCAGCCCCTCAAGAAAGCTATCACGTTAAGCGTGAAAGCTTTACTCATTTAAGCGACCTCGAATGAGAAGCGACCGAACGAACGAGTTCGTTTGTAGGCGGGCCAGCCGTTGGCATATGCTGTATACTTTGGGAAGAGATAAAAAGCCTGCGGCTGTAGTCGAGTTCATACAGCACGAACTCGACGCGTCCCGAGATAAAGTAGCCTTGCTTCACCGAAAGGCTCTCAAGACGCGGAGGTGCTGAGAGATTAGGGTGCTCGACAATTAAAAATGTTGAGACGGCAGCACGTTAATGCTGCTAATGGGTCGACGCTTCTGCGTCGACCCGAAAGCTTCTAGAACGAAATCTTTAAGTTTACGGCAGTCGAAAGCGACTTCCTTTTGAGATGGTTCGTCAAGTTAGACGAAAGCGAAATTTTGTATGTCCAACTAAGCCGGACATGCCAAATCTTGGGCCTTGGGGCTCAGGCTTCACGACCCATTAGGCTTTGGGTCGTATGAGGTCTATAAGACCCCGCTCAGACAAACGTTTGAGCCACCACGTGCCAAATATAGGGCTCGAGCGAGCACCTAGATTCGTAGCATGGCAAGCGTGACATTGACGCTTATGCCCAACATACACTATACCTATTCAGTTATGTCGTTAGTCATCCAATTGATGAAAAAAACTCAGGTTACTGTGTTTAGTAAAGGTCTTGCAGACGGCCCCGTTAAGACTTACCTGTTCCGGCTAGATTATAGTCGCTCGACCCGCCAATCGTTTCAACAAACAATTGTACGGTGCTACTTAGTTATATATTATAAAATAAGTTCAGTAGTAAAAAAAGATCGTTACGTAAGAAAATAACTATATTAATGCAGTTTTACATTTCCTCCTTTAAAGTACCTTTGGTTGCTAAAGACCCTTAGCTACTTCGAAACCTTTCTCTGTACTTTTGTGTACGTGAAAATACCAGGCACCTAACCTACACTGTAATCAGTGTAAGGTTAAGTAGTACTAGTGGAAAGTGCCCGTTACATAATTAGTTATTAATGTAATAACTTCAGTGGTAGATAGAAAATCGTTACGTAAGAAACCAAATATGTTAATCAGTTTCGCTTTTCCCTAATTTCTATTCTTTGAATTCCTTTTGGTAGCTAAAGCCCCTAAGCTACTTATAAACCTTCCTCTGTACCCTTGTGTACGTGAAGTTTCAAGGGACCCCCCTTCACTGTAATCAGTTTATGGTCACCTTGTACAAACCAGTACTAGTGGAAGGTGTCCAGTGACAAAAGATGTACATGTGGACTATTTTTTTGTATCACAGAGGACACGCAAAATGTGATTGGCGCCAGCAGTTATTACTTCACGAATCGTGTAGCGGAGCTACCTCGCTCCTAAAGTCAGATGAAGACTTTAGACTCAAAGAGTTTCTGAGTTCTATAAAATTAACAACTCAGGGAGTCGTACAAGCTATTAAAGCTTAATGAATCCTTGTTCAAGGAATTCAAGGGTTCGTAGGATCAAGTGGCAACTAGTGTCCAAAAAACTTGCAAAAATTTAATTTTTATTAGTTCAGCTGATAATTGATCCTATTCCCAAATTGCCAAATTTATTCGTGTATTTAAGAAAAAACATTTGAACATTTAATGGCGATACTCGATTGTAATATGCGGCAATTTGCTGCCCCGGACTTCATCGGTAATAAACCCCAGCCAACCAACTTGCAACAAGCGAGCTACGCCGACGATACGTAGTTCTCCTTTTCATTCTAATCCAGTCATCGTGTCTCAAGATGCCTCGTGGTCCGCGTAAACACCTTAAGCGCCTGAGCGCCCCCAAGCACTGGATGCTTGGCAAACTTGACGGCATTTGGGCACCACGTCCATCTTCTGGTCCACACAAGCTTCGCGAGTGTTTGCCCATTATCATTATCCTCCGCAATCGTTTAAAATATGCGCTAACGAAGCAAGAGGTCACGATGATTTGCATGCAAAAGAGTGTCAAAGTGGATGGAAAAATCCGCGTGGATCCAGACTTTCCAGCGGGATTTATGGACGTTGTCGAGCTCCCGAAGACGGGTGATCAATTCCGTTTATTGTATGACACTAAAGGCCGGTTTGTCCTCCATCGCATCTCGGACGAGGAAAAGAAATACAAACTTGCCAAAGTCATTCGTCAAGAGTTTACCAAGAAAGCCATTCCGTACATTGCCACAAATGATGGCCGTACAATTCGGTACCCGGACCCTGTGATTCGAGTTGGGGATACGGTCAAGATTGATCTCGAAACGGGGAAGATTGTGGACCATATCAAGTTTGAAGTGGGGAATCTTGTAGCGATTACACGTGGACGTAATGCTGGTCGTGTGGGTACTTTGCACCATGTTGAGAGGTAGGAACACACCTTTTGGACTCTTTGCGAGCTGGGTGTGATGGTTTTTTTTATTTTTCATTTTTTTTTTGGGAAATTGCAATCACTGGGTTTTTTATCTGGTGGGGTACGGATGGTTACACTGACGTGTCTTGTTTGGGATGATTTGTAGACACCAAGGTTCGTTTAATATTGCTCATATTAAGGACTCGGCGGGTCACGACTTTGCCACTCGTCTTGGCAATGTCTTTGCGATTGGCAAAGAAGCTCGTCCGTGGGTGTCGTTGCCGAAGGGCAAGGGCGTGAAGCTTAATATTCTAGAGGAGCGCGAACTTAAGGAAAAGAAGGCGAATCACTAAGGAAGGAGTGGGTAGAATGGGGTACATGGAGTTTGGCGGGGTACGCTGTACTTCTTAAAAGTCGCGCCCGAATGCAAACGAATTCCAATATTCTTTAATAAGTTTTTAAAGGAGAACTTTTGACACAAAAATGATAGTTCTAAATCATTTTGATGCTGTTGAATATTGTTGCCACGTGTATTTTTGGCGTTTAGCCTTGATTTGGTTGCCTCAGCTTTTCGTTATAGCAAGTTGCAAGATTATATTGTAGTAGTCAACATACGGCGCCGACTAATTGAAAGCTTCAGTCACAGAGTATCAATGAAGTGATTAAAGAGTGGAGACTTGAGCTGTTCATGACGAGAGCTATGAACAATGGGAGGATGACGCGATTCGCTTCGATAAACGTATGCATCATATGGTGACAGATGAATCTGCCATCGTCGGTCACTAGTTTTATTTTTATTGGAGTGACTCTTAAAACTGCCGTATAATTTTAAAGAGGATGAGGCCAATATATTTTGTATTGAAAAAAGTGAGCGGTTTCAATTTATTGAAAATGATAGTTGGTCGCACTTGCTTCGTTTCGTCTTACAGTGACTATACTATACTTATGTCAAGATCATTAATATTGTGTCGAATGGCTTGAAATTCTGCCATCGCCATCAAATGTAATGGCGCTGTATTCGAGTGGCATTACGTAAATATTGTTTTAATCAAAGACACCGTACAAAAAAGAGGATCTCGATTATTGTAATTGCTAGCAGTGCAGTCACGAAGAAATGTGCAATGAAATACGTTCAAAAAGAGTCGCGTCCGAGAACTAGGACGGCAAAACATCAGAACCTTTAAAGTGTGGCCACGCTAGCTACTTCAAAACGTCTAAACCACTCTATTTGCTTCGACTCTGGCCGCAGTATTCATCTTGGCAGACTCCTGTCGATTTGAGTCGCTTGACTTGAGCTGGTTCTTCCCCATCGCTTCCTTATTGATAACAATCATAGAAGCTTGCTCTGTTTTCGTGGCCGTTTCTGCGTCGTTATTATTCTTTTCCATCTTCTTTTCCTTGAGGTCGACCGTGTCGTAAACGCTCTCACCCGCGACAGTTGTGGTGACCTCAATAGTATTGTACGTGCTAACCCGCGGGACAATACAATAAAGCGCCAGCTGAATCACGCCCAAGAGCAAATTTGCTGCATTCGGAACAATAATAAATGCATTGGCAAGCAGCAAACCGTACCCCAGCCATAAGATACAGTTCACCGCACCAGCAATAATCATTGAAAACGGCAATAATTTCGTATTGCGTTCTTTAATGACTTTCTTCACCAAGACCAAGGGCGAGCCAAACATGACTGCGGAGCAGGCGACAGCTGAAAAGCCAATTATATTCTCGACAACTGTCTCCTTCATGTCGACATGCGATGCTACAATTGGTACAAGGACAAGCGCTACGAGAAGAAGAGCCGTTGCAAGGCACTCCAGCAGCAGCTTTTGTTTCTTGGCTTCATGGAAGTAATAGACAACAAGGTAGCAGAGCGAAAGCACCAATCCAACAGCATTTGTGGCCACGAGAGGGAAATAGTCTTGAATGAGCAATCCATAGAGCCCCCAGGACACACAATTTGCTAGCATTGACAGCATTGGAAGAGCGCTAGGCATGGTTGTCGTGCTTTTTTGTTGATGCACGACACGAATGGAAGGCGAGAGACTCACGAAGAGAATTATTGCAGCCATTGAGGCACACACGCGGATAACAAGCACGCAAGGGGATTCCGTCATGTTGGACGATCCGGCACTATGGGGTTTTGTGTCCCTTGGATACGTCGGGCACCAACTACAGCGGTTACGACGGGCGCTGGAGGGACGTTAAGTCGAAAGAAATGCATCTGGCGTTGCGATTGGCAAATACGTTACGCTCCGACGAAATCGGTGCACTTCTAGCGATCCGGATGGTTATAAAAACTCGAGGAAAAAATAAACAGCTTTCACATAAAATATATATTTCTTACGTTCAAGCAACCTTTTAGTGGTTACACCAGCAAATATTGATATATCATTGGCGAGTATGGTGTCGCTAGTCCTCTGTGTGGCATTGACTGCGCCTCGATGACGCGATCTTGTCATCTTGACTCCATTAATTGGACACACTTAATGCACTAAAATGCAATGACGCCATAAGTGTCTTTGTTAAGGGGTTAAGAACGTTCTCTACGCTCGTATAACACCAGCTCTCCATCCGTAGAGACGACATAGCCGCAGGAAGAGTGTCTGGTGTATCACTTTCATCTACGAAGGCTGCCAAGTCGTGGACTACATTAAAGTTTTATCGAAATGTGACGTCACGGTCTCTTTTGCCAAATTCCGTAGAATCTTCTAGTACCTCCTTCTCTAACTTACTTGATCTGGTGTAGACCCTCGGGACATTGACAGAATCCATGCACCAAGCTGCCCCAGATCCCGTCAAAGACAATGAATCCTCTTGCCATAGAGCTCTTCATGTAATAACCACGGAAGTTGCCGCTCTTGCATGTCAATCAATGCTCTCCGTCTTGACTCATTCTTCAATCCGCGGCCTTGAGCTTCCATTCCTTTGCTCGACTCAGGCTCTCTTTTACTGCCATGCCGCGACCCTTTCGTTGGAAGACGTACACTTTTCTCTTCCTCGCACAGCTTGCAGTAGCTCAAAGCAACACCATAATCGACCATACCCCCGAACGTAATACAGTCGGCAAGCCCAAGACGGATGCCAGCTCAAAATCGCGACTCCTTGACGCCGACATGACGCGTCTCGAGTCGTTCTTTCACGAGCCCATCGAGTGCAATTACCACGTCCTCAAGACGTCGTACCCTTTTGCTGTTGCAGATATCGTACCTTGGTCTGGACACTACTGGCCAATGGCTACAGACACCATCCAAGTACTTGCTAAAAAGTACGCCATGGTGTTTCATGAACCCATTTCGTCAAGTAGAAACGGCGTCTCGCTTCGTACGAGTATTGATTTAAACTCAAGTGCTTTATGCTTGAAAGACGCAGACTGTCAAGACGACAGCTTCTGCAGTCGTTTCAATACAGCAATAAACGGCTCGTGTCTCCCGATTTGGCATAACTTTGGCTCTGCGTGGGCTGCTGCTGCTGTACTGGAATCCGAGCCCAAGTGTGCGGTTCAAATGAACACTGGGACGTTTACTGCCGCGGATATTAAGACGCTCATGACGCTCGTGTATAATGACGCACCGATTGACGTGGTGGTTACGGGTACGGGGTATCCCGACTTGAAACATGCGAAGGAGGTTACCCACACGTACCCTGACGACGCGCACTTGAATGCTGCGTTCTTTCACATTGCTGTCGCGAATCTTCTTGGGAAACAGAAGCAGCCGTTTATTGTCGACATGCACGTCGACGCACACGTGAAGAGCCAACCTGTGCACAAGTACGAATTCGTCGAATTGACGTTAATTGATGCAGCGACGCCAAAACGTGAATACATTGACACAGTCACGTGCTCGTGGAATGAAGGGGCCATGTATTTTGTGAAATGCACGACGCGATTGACGTGGATAGCTCAAGGGGAAGCATCTTTGGGGTTTAAAGACTATCACTACTGTCTTGAGCTGGACGACACGTATGCGATTATTGGCGGAGAGTGGATGGGTACGGCTGAAGAGGATTTGTTGAACCTTTTGTGGTTCCCAGCAACCAAGCCGAAGGAAGATTTCGTCACTGATACGGGCATCTCGTACGCTACTGTGTTGGCGCTGACGGAAGAGTCACTGAAGTGTGGAGAGACAGTAACGAGCCCTGTGGATGTCGATACGTTGGTGATTGAAGGATCGACGTATCTGAAAATGCCGACAAAGGAGGTAAAAGATACTGCGAATCGGACAAGGATCACACCTTTCGCCCATGATTCGACAACAGAAGCTGTAGAGACAAACGCGACAGAAATCGAAGCTCCGTACCCTCACGAGACTGAAACTCCATACCCTCACGAGACTGAAGCTCCGTACCCTCACGATACTGAAACTCCGTACCCTCACGAGACTGTAGCTCCATACCCTAACGAGACTGTAGCTCCGTACCCTCACGAGACTGAAACTCCATACCCTCACGAGACCGAAGCTCCGTACCCTCACGAGACTGAAGCTCCATACCCTCACGAGACTGAAACTCCATACCCTCACGAGACTGTAGCTCCATACCCTCACGAGACCGAAGCTCCCTACCCTCACGAGACTGTAACTCCATACCCTCACGAGACTGAAGCTCCGTACCCTCACGAGACTGTAGCCCCATACCCTCACGAGACCGAAGCCCCGTACCCTCACGAGACTGAAATTCCGTACCCTCCCGAGACTGAAGCTCCATGCCCGAACGATTTGGATATGAAACCTTTAGACACGTACTTGCTTGACATGTACACTTCCGAAACGAAAGCCCCATACTCGGACGAGCTATCTCCTGCTGACACGAGAGTTTCACAAATGGGCTCTACGCTGTCATTACAACCCAAAATGAGAGGGTCGTACTCGAATCTGCAAGGATCAGTGAACTCCCTACCGCCCAAAGTACAGATTTCGGCATGGACTCCGCCGACTGATGTTATAGTCAGCCAGTCAAAGCAATCTTCGAATCAAATGGACCAGCAATACAAGAGCCGTTTTGACTCCAAGTGGTGGTAGTGATCAATCCGTTCCAGACATTACTGAACGCGCGATTTCCATGAGAATCTGCAGTTCTCTCTTGGTTGGTTGAAATTCTTTTAAGCTTGCTGCATCCAATGCGTTTAATTGTTTCACGACGGCATTCTCACTTGTAAAGTGGCCGCGCTTACAAGCTGTGCGTGTTTTTCATCTACTTAAGGGTGGTGCAGCAATACAATACATTTTAAACTTTGTTTTGCCTTTTATTATCATGTTGATTTTGTAGTATTCAAGAATATCCGAAACTCGCTTGAATTTAGTAGTGGGGATGTCATTTCCATGTCTGCCATCAGTAGCTACGAAGGCTTGATTTATAGCGCTTGGGATATTTATAAGATCTAGCGGCTACTAAGCGACGTCTTAGATTGCAGAGGCAGATCTATTCAGGCCCAAAGGGGTAAGTATTTATAGTCCCGTGTACAAAACACGTTATTCCGCTTGTTTTGGTTAGAAAAATCTACAGCATTGCTAGATATTGTTTTCGTGCATCATATGCGAATGCTGAAAAGGCAGTGGCAATCCTCATCATGATCTTAAAAACGGATTTCGAAGCGAAATGCTCTGCTACAATATTTTATTGCATTGCTTCGTTGATGCCTTAAAACGCCGTAAGTTTCAATTAGTCGTAAAATAAAATTTCGAGGCGAAATGCATCATACTAACCGTATTGCAAACTTTTTCCAGCAAGAAAATCTCCATAATTCTAGCAAAAAGCTACAGCAAGTGCTTTTTCTCGAAACGTCAGATCTTGGCGTTTATATCGATACAATTGCAGTTAATCGCATTAGCATGAATGATGCAACAAGGATTTTGCCATCAATAACTTCCAACTAAGTGGACACACACGCCTCTGGCTTCCGTGAAATCGTCGTGGACCCCCTCGTACCTATAGTCGCTCCTTTAATCCGGCTTCTTTTGATAGTATTTTCAGTACTACGACAATCCTAACATCACGACTTGAATTTTAAAAGTTACTTGGTACAATTTACCAAAAAAATGTAATTTTCACAATTAAAGTCAAAACGCGATTTATAATTAGGTCTACGATCGATGACCCAGCAGAGGTTCCTTTCGCCGCGAAGAATGCGCTAATTTCTCCCATTGGGCCGGAGTTATGCTAATAATCGTCTGAGTCGATGCCGGAAGATTTGCTTCGCCAAGTCCTTCTTGATTTTCTACAATACAATAATTATTGACGATCACCTCAATCACTTCATTTGCACTCAACGCAAGTAGTTCCAACCAGCACGTACTTAAATAAGGAAGACCTGACACAGCATCGATGCCAATTTCAGCGGAATTATTGCGCACGAGGAATGACGTATCAAAGAGGTTTTCAATTGTCTATCCTCCATGTATAATGAGTGCAAGCCGTTACTTATAAAGAAATATATACGCACCTGCGTAAAGCTTTTCGGATTAATAACCATGTCAAAAAGTGGTTTAATGCGTTCACCCTCAATTAATTTTGTCTGCAAAATCTCTAATCGATGCGCTTGTGCGTCTTTGCGATCTTTCTGCAAAAGCAAAGGATCCATGTCAACAGAATACTAACCACCAATACTCATGTGACCAATCTCTTGCAAAAAACCTTATTTAAGTACTCGGACGGCTGGGCTTCTTGAGCATTTTTATCGTCTGGTACCCTATTGGCTTTTTTTCGCTCTTTGTGTACCACTTTTGTATCCATCAGACCAAATCTAAGACGCAAAAAAAAAACAATTCATAAAAAGGTGCTATCCCATGTCACATGGGTCTTTCCTGCTAATAAATGACGTACAAGAAACAACTCTCCGGAACGGATCGAAAGCAAGCACCAGCGGCAGTACCCAGTGCGTTCCAATCGAACTCTCCATCCTGTGACTCTATCGTGCACGCATGTTGCGCCGCGCGAATTAAATCCGTGGAATCATACTACAAATTCAAAAAATAAAATCCTTTTATCAATCGACCTTAAAACCTCTGCAATAGAATAACATAAAATTTAAGACCTTTGTGAGGTCGCTGGACCCCAGCGCCTGAGACTGCCGAGCCACTGCCACATTGAGTTCGTCCAAATTGCTCGCGTCGAGATTTGCCTCGCGAGGATAACAGACACTATCGTACATCTGATCTAATTCTTGCGTATGTGTATCAAATGTATCGCTAGAGATTTTGGCAAGATCATTGGCATTTTCCTTGATGCTAAGCAGTAGCTCTCGTTCCTTGTACCGCACATGACGTCGGTCTTTTTCCGTTAATTTCGAGTTGGCAAGAAACCCTTTGCGTTTGCGACCTGGCGGCACGATACGTTGCTGTGAATGCGGCGTTGACGCTTCTATTTCTTTCACATTTTCAGCTACGACGGTGCGCTGTGTAGTCTGTACGTCGTCGCTGACATCACTTGGTGCCCGGCGACGCTTACCCATTTTTTATGTGAAGCTTTTGGTCTAAGTTTTTTTCGATAAATTAAATATGAGCTATTTAGTGGTTAAATACGCCTATTAATAAATACAATGAAGCGAATTATGGCACATCACCGTGATATTGTGTGATTGTGCCTCAAGCCCAATTGAAAGCGCAGCATCATGGTTGCGATGAATGTCGCTTAGAGCAGGACGGCTACTTTTAATAAACATCCTCGATTTTATCATTGCTACAAGCATTTACTTAAGCTTCTGTTCGCCAAGTTCAAATCGTTGATCACCAAAACTGATGCGATATTTTTTAAATTACTTTTCCATACAATGATAATTAAACGCTTTAAGTATTAAAACACAAACTTTTATCTTAATGCAGGTGTCAAAGAACGTTGCTATTTGCTAACTAGATGGTGAATAGAAATGTAATCAAACGCTCACTATGTTGTTTACATATTCACACCATTACCTTTGCCACGAAAATCGATTTAAAACTTTCAAAAGCTTAAATCATCCTATACGGAACGTTATTTTTCACTCTGTCGCAATAATTGCTGTAAATTCGATCGGCTTGTTTTCATAACCTATTGCTATATTATCGCAACGAAATCCTAAATTGTTTGCCGCTTCACAAACATTCACGAGCCCCCATCCGTAAATGTTGTTTGGATAGTCCTGATACGAAATGTTCCCACATTTGCTAGGGACCAAAAAAGGCTTGGATAGCCCTCGCGTCGTCGTGTTCGAAAGACTTTGCAGTAGCACTTTATACGGCGGAGGCTTTATCTTTAAACGTTCTTCTGGCAAGTAGGATATGCTAAGAAGTAGTGCAATGGCACCAGCCACATGGGGAGTTGCCATCGAAGTGCCAGTGAACCGCGTAAAGGCATGATCCTTGACACTCATGGCCGACCGAATGCCGACACCAGGCGCAACAAAGTCCGGTTTAATCACATAATTATTCCGAAAAGACGAGGTTAAACCGTTTCGATTTTGCACACTACATTTGTTATCCAAACTTGGGCCTTTTCCACTCGCACCCCATAATGAAAACCCTCCAATTAAAGCGCCCACCGCAATCGTATCTTCCTGACTTCCAGGATAGTAGATACTACCACACAAGAAACCATTGGTATTTCCACTAGCAAAGACCGGATAGACGCCCGCGGCACGCCACGTATCAATAATAGGTTGTAGCCAAGTCCAATGGGAATACTCCGAAGTCGAGCGATCCACACCATAGGAATTTGTAATCACATCCGCACCAAGAGAGCAATTCACTTTGGAACCATCAAGCTTCGTAGGACAGAGCACCCATTGTGCTGCTACTAAAAAATCGCTCTTTTTTGCTGCACCCCAAACATCAAACGCACGCGCTGTAATCCATGTTGCTTCGGGAGCAATTCCAATTCCATTTCCACCAACGGCCGTCCCCATTGTGTGTGTCCCATGCCCGACTTTATCGGCCGTATCCGGTGTTTCTTTTGACATGTCCGTTGTGGGTGGAAACCAGAATGAATAGTCAAAGTCGACGTTTCCATTCGACAATGTCCCTTGATCATATTCACAAAAACAAGCAAATGAGTCGAGTGATATTCAATCTATATTTATTGTAGTATTGCAATATACCCCTAAAAGTTTGTCGGAGTGCGTCATGTGTGTACCGCACACCCGAGTCGATGCTTGCAACTATTACATGTTTTCCTTTGACCCCTTTGTTCCACAATTGGGGGGCATGGAGCAATTTAATATTACTCTGAGGCTTTTCTAGGTCCAAGCTGGCTATATTTTTGTCTTGGTGGGCTTCGATGAGTCGCAATACTCGAGTATCTTCCTCGACTTGAAGTACTCCTGGAAACCAGCGAAGATTCTGTTTGAGAACGCTATGGAACCCATGATGATCGGACTGATAGCGAACAATCAAAGTATTTTGTATCCAAAGCCGAGAAACGGTAAGATTCACTTCATTTTGGGCCTCAATGAAGCTCGAGACGCTGCGTTGCACGTCGCTTACGGAACGAGTCAAGGTTTGAAAAACTTTTTCGCGTCTTTCCGAGCGCGAGAGCTCGGAAGAGAGCAATAGTTCGCGGGCATTAAGACAAGGATGGAGATGTACGAGCAACACGTGATTGAATGCTTGGACGGAGGAGAGTAGAAGAGTCAAAGAGAACATGAAGACCTTACGATGGTCCATGATCGAGGAATTAAATACGAGTATAATGTGTGCCAGATAAAACGATATCAATTTTGTGCAAAAATCAGCAATTGAAATTGCAACGTGTTATTGGCAAATCGGCGATTTTGTGACGCACCATTTTTTGAGAGTTTAGCTAACAGCCAGGAAAAAAAACTAACTTAGGCAAGTGTTAAGACCGGGATTTTGAACACTACGGACGTACATATACTGGACGGTAGAATGATGTTGTCAAGAATCAGTGCCACCTTATGCTCATACTAGTTGCAATCACAACTGCCGTGAGCAAGCGTCGCTAAAGCTTCCGAATCCCAGGCGTCCAATTGCGATGCACTTTTTATACAAACGTCGTTTTGACACACGCCATTGGACCCATGCCATCCGATAAACTCCATCAGTCAAAAGCAGCCAAACAACCGTCATGAGACAATCACCGTCGTACAAACGCCATCGGTCAAATTGGAAGGTGAGGATGACGTCAAGTCTTCATGGCCCTTATGAGTTGGGCTACACACGTGCTACAATGGTAAAAAAAAAACACAATGAGAAGCAATAATAATAAAAAGTTGGAGCAGAACTATAAACGTTATCTTAGTTCGATTTAAGGGCTATAAGTCACACCCCACCGATGTTTTTATTCAATATAGCCGCTCTTTCCAATCAACGTGAGTGTAAATAAAATTTGTGCGCTTGATGTAGACGCTGATCTGAATCACTTGCTAAAATTTAGATTGATAATGAACTCGTCGATGATTTGATTCCACATGCTTAGCGCCTGCTTGAGTCCATAAAGCGACCGCTTGAGCTTGCACATATGATTCGGGCTGTCTGTGCTTATAAGTTCTTCAGGCGGCTGCATGTAAATTTCTTCATCCAGGTCCTCTATTTCAACTTTATAGCTCAAAAAGTGCACTCTTTCCCCGGCTGGACGACGGTCATGTCATCTAATTCATGAGACTGTCTACTGTGTGTAGACTCGTTGGCTCAAATTCCACTGCTCTATCTGCGATTAAGATGTACCAGCCTATGTTTATCTGACCGGGCTTGTAGACAAGACGAAGCACCAGACGAAGCACCAATAGAGAACAAGGCGAAGCACCGGTCCTAGCTGTTGTGCCTCCTTCAAAAGAGATACGTATCACTGACTAGCGCATAGATCGCAAGTCTGTTTGACGTACAACCAGGCACCGTAAGCCTAGTCAACGCCGGCGATTGCATGATCGCAATGCAATGCCTAATTGCTAATCACTAACAACTATAGCAGTGAGGCAAGCAGGCAACATTGGCGTTAATCGGATACGACTGGAATCGGAGCGGACCGCTCCCCATTCAGCATGAATGTAGCCGATCTGTCATATGCAACCGAACAATCAGCTGAACGTAGCGTTGCGCAAACCTAAATTGACGCATTGATAAAACATATATTATTTTAAATTTATACATACATCCTTTATATCATTAATGTCGTACGCCTTACGAAAGTCGAGCGAGAGAATGAACACGAATGCAGCCAGATTCGTATCACTCGTCGCTATAGCAGGACGGATAGCATCGTCATCACTGATTTTAACGTCTGCCTGCCGCGTGTTGCGAGATTTTGATGGGTTTCATTAGATTACGTTTGCAACTGGGTCGCAAGATATATAACGGATGTTGTGTATTCTTTTGGAGAATGGAGATGCATCTGCTGAGTTTCCTTTTTTGCAAGAGAATGAAGGGAACTTCCCCAGTGAAAATGCGATTGATAATCTGCTAGAGCTGTAACGAAAAGTGCATCCGAATCCTTATAAAAATTGTTGTTATGGCTGTTAAATCCTCACGGTTTTAACGGCTGAGACCAGCGACGGCCAATTTGTGTAATCAGCATGAAGCGCCTGGTATGTAACCACAACTGTTGTGAGGTCTTGGCTAGATTTTGGCCCGGGCGGATGAGATGATCCTGTCGAGCATCCTGCATATTGTAGGCAATGTATTGCGTCCGGGTACACGAGTGTCTTTGTGTGCAGCGTCTCAAGGTGTTTCGTAGCCGCGCCGGCGCTGCTTTACTCGTTTTTAGACCCTGTAAATTAATCGGCATCGTCCGATCCCATGAAGTCGACTAGACCGCCTGATCGATAGCCATGTCATCCATAACGTCAACGAAGTCCGCAATGACACGGTCAGAGTGCGCAGTGTGAATAAGGTACACCACCCGCCCCCTCCCCGTGATTGAATTGCTGTTGAGGCCGACCCATACACAGGAGGCGAAGAACAATTTCTTGATAATCCAGGAGATTTAGGGAGCGCTTGCCTTCATCCATTGAACACGGTCAACCCTAAGCTGAGGGACCTTAAGCAATCAATGGGGCTACACTAAGATATTCCTCGTGTTACGTTTAAGGAAAAAGCGGTATACATGTCTACGAATTCGTTGCCTAAAAATGAATACAGCGATCGCCGAATGTTCAATTTTTTTACACCACACTTCTGCTTGCGCCGGCAATTGAATGTCAAGAGAATCACCACGCCGCCTTGTAAAGTGACCCAGTACTCTATCAAGATAAAGACGCCCCGCCATCGTGGTCAATAATAGCACAGCCGCCTCCTCATCCGTGTGCTCGCGCCAGTGGTCGTAGCCGCGGAGGCCTTCTCCGTGACGCCGAGTGGCCAAAACACTCACCTAAAAATTTCTTTTACATTTTGCGAATTACATATCAAGTAGCTTAGCAGGCCTCTAGACGAGTCACACAAAGACGCAGGAGAAGTGTCCTAGTCCTGTGACAAGCAAAAGACGTCCGTTGGCACCAGCTATATCAAAAACCGTGTGGTGAAGACTCGTTGAAAGACGTAACTGCTCATATTCCAATATGATCATCTGTTCAGCAGAAGACAAAACCGGAAATAAGTCGAAAGCTTAATGTTGTTAGCTTATTTGTATGTAAACAGACGACCAAACAATAGTGCTTTACAGACACTATTGAGACGAAATAATCGGCAATGACAACGAAGCCGATCGTAGATTAACAACGGATTGTCGCTGTCGCTAGTCAGCGCTTTATCTCACTGTCAAATATTTAGGGCCACCTAGTCGCACCCGCCTTTTGGGGTCACACAATTTGAGAACGTCATATGCGGGCCGCTCGCTACATGTGCCTGCTGATCTGAAATTACGAGAAGTTTGCCCGGGAAGACGAATTGACGCACGTGATACAGCAGAACATCCGGCTTTTAAAAGCACGGTGCTCATCCATTCTTGGTGCCATTCTAAACAAGAAAATACAGGGTTGCAGACAATGCGCTCGTAAAATTGAAGATTCTCTCAACAATCAGTCAATATCCGCGGCTTGAGTCTGACCTTGCCAAAGGCAGAAGCTGATTGATTCTTATGCGATCGGAGACCGACCTTCGCTAAACGCTTAAGTGGATTTATCTCTTGTAGAGGTACTGGTGTTAATATTACTGACACGGACAGCCCTTAACGGTCAATCGCAGCCTAACGTTTGCCAAGCCAATGGCCACTTCTCGCGATCCATGCAGAAGTCTTGTGGATTATGAAGAGGGGTTGTGTCTTTGCACGGTCACTTTACCCAAATCAAGTTAGAAAGTGATGGCGTCAGGGGTGCATACTTACCGCATCCGATTCGTCTTTGTCCAAAGGTTTTACAAGGCCCGGTTCGCGAACGGGAGCAGACCCTCCATCTGAGAACCCTTTCGAAAATGGGAGGCAGCCACTGCCAATTAGACTCAATGAACTGCCAAAGCATGCGTACCCATCACATGACTATCCATATTTATGGCCTTGTACAGAGCAAGCGAGCTGGGACTGCTCTCTTTTAGGAATCCCGCCGTGGCGGGGAGACGTATGAGTATGCTTACCCAAAAATTTAATCGCCTCATTTGAGACATTACACAAGCCATAAATCACCTGACCTCCGTATTGCACCGAGTCAGTGTCAGCCGGGTCGTCCGAAAGGAAAAAAATTGAGCTTAAAGTCAAAACCCAAGGCCAAACAGTTGCCCAAGCCGGAGTGTTGGCTTCGCCGAGACCGAAATTCGTTATAGCTCTTTTGCGTGCTGGGGTTTGATCAACGGACACGGCTACATATCAATCAAACGAAGACTTGGTTACTGCTACTTACTAATCATTCGCTTATTTTTTGTTCGTTCCTGCCGTATTTCAGTTAAGACTGTCGGCACCGACGACTCCGGCGGATATCTCACTTTTCATCGCTATGTGGTGCAAAGGCACTTGCACTAAGCTATACTTTTTGCTACATGACATGCTAAAAGCTGCATTAAGCATTTTGGATCATGCAAACCCGCGTAAAACGCGGGTTTTAAGAACATGACGATTTTGGTGACAATTTGTTGTCTTTTAACTGTTTGTCAAAGCTTATCAAACATATATTATAATTTGAGTTGATCATTATCTTAGGGTTTCCTTATCTTCGTGGTCTAATCTCCGATAAATGATCCTCCAAAGACAATATCTTCCGTTATCAATACTTTTGAGGTCTACCAATGCCGTTTTTATGGCCATAATCAATATCCTATGGTATCTTATACCTAATAAAATTCTAGCAGAATATCATTTTGGAAAAGATCTCTATATCTGTTGTAAACCAACCATCTAGGGTTGTCTGGCGTGTTTTTGTGCGCGAATTTTGCGTTGTAGATCACGCAGGACCTTCATCGCTGCTGTGTGATCTTTGTTTTCGACGTTAAGCATTGTTTCCACAGCGCTCACAGCATTCAGCTGCAGTGAAATTGGCAAACATACTTCGTCTGAATTGTCGCCATCGTCGAAAACCTCGGGATTTTTTTCCTGCGTTGCCCAACGACAATTCTACTAGCTCATTGTCCGTCAACTCACCGTGCGCCTCCCTCGATTGGATTGAGATGGTTTGCGACTGACATCAGATAGCGAATATGAATGGCGTCGATCGCATCTTGAAGTTCGTTTTCGATTGCTTCTTTCTGGTTGTCGAGGTCCGCTTCATTGCGGGCTTAAATTTAGTTGTCCAAGAGTCCAGTGTGTATCAAGCAATTAGCGATGACTTATTCTGGCAACTCTTCCTTGCAGCTTTGCTCCATCGCATTGCCGAAAGCTGAACAACTTTAAAAATATTGGTAGCGTCTTGCTGATCCAGATCGAGCGCGTCTAGCAGCTGATAGCGGCGATAACGAAGTTTAAAAGCTGCAACGATTCCAGCATCCATAGGCTGAGAATCTTTAATGTTGCATTTGGCGGGACAGGAATCCGTTCAGCATTAGAGATTTCCAATTCTCCAAGGATGTGCGAAGACGCATTATTGTACAGAAGTGTGACTTGTCAATTCTTTGCTTTAATTCATCTTCAAAGCGCTTCAGCCGCTCTCGAAAGAGTTTCCTTGTCATCCAGCTTCTTACTCCAACAAAATAGGAGCCAAGCTCCTCGCCAGATTTTTTATTAAGTGCTCGAGATTTTTGCGCGTGACCAATGATGAACGGTGGAGCCGATGTCAGCCATCTGCATTTGCAGTGGAGGCAAAAGCAAATCTTGTTTTCGTGTTACTTTGACCTGTCGAGTTCGTGCGCGCCATCGTTTTGCTCGTAGACATTCGATAGAAGGGATCAGGCTCATCCATATTATAGATGTCGCGTATTTTTGTTGCTTTTCTTTCAGGGATGGTAGCGCTTCTTCAATCGTCTCCATATCTCCATGTCAGCAGATCCGCTCTTGCCGTGCGAAATGAAAGTGCCAAAGTCATGGCGAGACTTAAGCTTCTCAATCTATCCATTTGAGAAGGATGGCACGTTTTCGATATTTAGGTGCTCTGCGAACCTTGCACCTTTTGACTTGATAAACTCTGTTGTGACACAGACACGTCGGGCTATGCATTGAAGAACTAACTCTGCGAACACTTGATCTAATTCGGGGTGTTTGACAGTGCGAGCGCGCAATAAAGTCAATATAAAGCATCATCAGCCATTTGTGTAAGAAGAAGATTCTGTAAAACAATCTACCTTTGCCTCGAGTCTGGTTGAATCTTTTGTGCAACGGGGTGTAGCATTACATGAAATTAACACTTAAGGTTGTTCATTAAAATACTATCAAAAAGGTAGATACTATTTGGAAAATATTACTTTACATGGTAATATTGTAAAAGCTTATCCATTGGTAGATATAGACCATTATATCGACTTTCTTCGCCGTCCAGTCAGCGCTGGACGCGCGCAAAGAGAAAGACAGATAAACTTTATTACATGTTTTGTATTAGTTTATAATAAGTTAGTATTAAGTAGATATAACAGAAGAACTTAATTGTATTAATACAGTTTTCCATTTACCCTCTTTAAAGCAAGTGTTTCATAAAGAGTCTTCCTCTGCACGTACTGGTGTATGTGACGTGACGTGAGGCATCACTCGCACTGAGTTTGTGCAAAGTGGACTTGTACTGAAGCAGTACAAGTCAGTAGTGCCCCGTTTCACCTGGTAGCATTTTGTAGTCCGTTCAAGGACCTCAGTTTCATCATCTAACATGGACATGTTAGTTGATAGTGGGAATGTGCATCACGTTTCGCGTGATAGCTACTCCTTTCTAAGTGACATAGAACGGAGTGCGGTCGAACGAATGAGTTTGACCGTCGGGAATGATGCAATCTTGGCCATGCTGTCCGGTTTGGACAGAGATGCCCATCATTCATCCATCGCCAGGTTCACACAACATGAACTTGACGAGGCGAAGGTGAAGGTAGTCTTGCTTAATTAGCAAGGCTCTCAATAGGCAGAACTGTTGAGCTTACAGCAGGTACAGACCCCTGTACCTGGGATGACGCACTCGCGTCGTCCGGAAACCTTAAAGATTGACATCTATTAGTATAGCGCAGTCGAAGAAGACTCCCTTTTAAGATGGTTTGTCAAGTTGGACGATGCCATAAGGGCACGTCACATCGTCGACGAGCAAATGCAAGTCGCATTCGCTCAATCAAATTTGGCAGGTCGTGCCAAAACTTGGGCATTGGGCCTTAAGTTGCGCGACCCATACGTCTTTGAGACGCTAGAGGCTTTTAAAGCCCGGCTCAAACAAACGTTTGAACTGCCAAGGGCTGAGTTCAGAGCTCGTTCAGAGCTTCTGAAACTCAAGCAAGGCAAGCTTGATGTTCACGCATATGCCCAGCACATACGACTCTTAGCGAGTTGTATTACAAAAAAACCAGTTCATGAACACACGTTGATTACGGTGTTCATGCAAGGTCTTACAGATGGTCCCGTCAAGACCCATCCGTTCCGCTTGAAACTGGATACGCCTGAAAAAGAAATATCCTTTGCTGAACAGGACTTTAGCTTGAGACAGGCTCAAGCTAGTTCGTCATCGTATCGTCCTCCAGGACGACATGAGCTTGGAGGTCCAGAACCAATGGAGCTAGCGCGCGACATTCAAGGAATATACCGGTTGTCCAAAAGGGTCAACCCGATGATTCTAGTTCAAGTAGAGAGTCGACTGTAGAGGACCCGACTGTTATAGCGCAATCACAGTCGGATGACATTGATGGAATGAGTCCCCACGTACTTGATGAGAGATCTCTCCAAATAGTTAATGCTGAAGTGACTAGACTTCAGCATCCCGAGGGATCAATACCTCGGCAGCCTGTGGATAAATCCCAGGAAGAAACCGAGACATTGACTGTCTCGGTTAATGACGGATCAAGAGTAGGCGCTTATATCTTGATCTGTATGCGCCTCCGAAGTTAACTTCGAAGATAACGCAAATACTAACCCTGGAACCCAAGCGGTTCTTGAGAGATCTGCATAGTGGTAGCATCAAGCAAATCTGCATATTTGTCACAGAGGACGAATACGTAACCGATTTTCGGTCAGTGGTAAATTTTGCAGAGAATGAACGGGTTCTTAGAAGCTCATCGATGGACGAAAGTGTCGTCGATATAAAGACTCGGATTGAGATATATACTTCTTAATCCTTGGAGTCACTTAAGACAAATCGTCTCTACAAGGATTTGATTGAATTCAGGGATGTATTCCGTAAAATATTTCATGCGAGTTGCCTAAGGATAAAGGCACTCAACATGAGATCGAGCTCAAACCGGGCTCGAAGTACTGTGTCATAAAGCAGTGGCCGCTGCCTCGTGAACAAGTACTTGCGATCGATAAATTCCTTACCGGGACATGTAAGGGAGTCAACCTCCCCACATAGCTCTCCGACCTTCCGTGTGCGAAATGCCACAGGAGGGTGGCGGATAGTTCACGCATTCAATAAATTGAATGCTGCAGCGGTACCGGCTCGAACGCCGATACCTAGAAAAGACGTAATAATAGATGGTATGTCTAAGAGTACCATCTTTTCGTCTATGGATCTGATGGATGGGTTCTATCAGATCCTTACGCGTGAACGGGACATTCCGTTCACAGCAGTGAGCACTCCAGAGGGATGCTCTGTAAATGGCTAGTAGTACCACAGGGGCTTAGTAAAGCCCCTGCAACATTCAACATATGCGTAATGAATCCGTTGAGACCGGTGCAAGAATTCGCACCGAGTTATTTTGACGATGTATTCGTCCATAGCCGGGCCATGGACGGAAAGACGGACGTGGAAGTTCATAAAACTCACGTTCGTCAGGTTCTTACACTTATGCGAACGCATAAGTTGTACGCAAATTTCAAGAAGTGTATATTCGCTGCAAGCGAAATACCACTTATTGGGTGCATCGTCGGTAGACATGGCGTGCGCCCTGATCCCGAAAAGATCAAGGCAATTACCGCCTGGCCGATTCCAGTCGATATCAAGGGACTTTAAAAGTTCCTTGGATTAGCGGCGTACTTGCACAAGTACTCCCGCAATTATGCCGAGATGTCAGTTCGTCTATCTCGTCTCTTAAAAAAACACGAGAAATGGCTATAAAACGCTGATTGTCAGCGTTCCTCTGAAGGTATCAAGCAAAGCTTGATGCAATCGCCCTTCTTGGCGATTGAAGATCAAAACAGACCATTCCATGTGGTTGGTTACGCCAGCGATTTCGCAATCGTCTGTGCGTTATTGCAATTCGATACAGACGGCGCGGAGCGCGTCATCTGTTACCAATCGCGTTAGCTGCAACCAGCTGAACGCAATTACGCTATGCATGACAAGGAACTCCTTGCCATAATTATGCACTGGCTAAGTTTAGGATCTATCCCCGAGGAGATAGACCGTTCATCGTATATACGGACCATGCGTCATTACTCATGGCCGTAATAGCCCACACATCTCGCAAAGAGTGGCGAGGTCGCTATCCTTCTTCGCGGAGTATAATTTCTCCGTGGAATATAAACCAGGACGACTTAATGTCGTCGCTGATGCGTTATCACGCTGACCCGATTCCGAGCTGGCTGCGCATTCCAACCCTGAAAATAATGCCACTGTTGCAACACTCGTTTCAAGTGTTCGTCATCAACCTTGTTTAGATGACATAAAGAAAGCCTTCGCAGAAGATAAGGACCTTCTGCGTTTGATGGATCATGTGATGAATCCATCCAATAAATCTTTTAGAGTTACCAGCTTTATATCGATCGTCATATGATCGATACACAACACGCAACGGCTTATTGTATTACACAGCCGTATCCGGCGACACTCCACGTGCCGTCGTCCCAACTCACAATGATTTGCGCTTGCGCGTCATGTATGAGTGTCACTATGCACCAACAAGTGGGCATTGTGGACGTGAGAAGACTTACCTAACGGTAAGTCGATACTTTTACTGGCCCCGCCAGTATCAGTTCGTGCGCAAGTACATTCGTGGTTGCGAGGTATGCCAACGGTGAAGCCTAGCCCTTCATCCCGTGCACCTCTACAACCTCTCCCACTTCCGGCAGAGTGTTGGCAGTCCGTATCGATGGACTTCGTCTTCGGATTTCCCAGGGACGATCACAGAAACAGTGGAATCCTTGTTTTTGTTGACAGATTCAGCAAGATGGTATATCTTGCTGCAGCACCAGAGTAGATCACGGCTCCCGGCTGTGCCCGTCTTTATCGGCACGGTATTCGAATTCCCTGAACTGGTCTCAGATAGAGAACCACGGCTTACGGCGGAGTTTAGGCAATCCGTATTTCGATCTCTCGGAACACGGCTGACTATATCAACTTCTGATCATCCAGGGACAGACGGTCAGACGGAACGCGTAAATCCCGTCCTGGAGGAGATAGTTCGAGGTAGCGTCCAATCGTATCCGAATTTGAGCGAGCTTTTACTGATGATCGAATTCGCCATCAATAATTTGGTGCATGCGCCTACAACGCATACACCGTTCTTCGCGAATGGCTTACGCCATCCACGCATACCCACCCAATAGATGATCCTTCTAGTTTCATGAGGCCCAAGTTCATTGTGCCTTTTTGTGTACTGCATCGCAGAGAAATGCGTACACAATAGAATTACTATGTAGGATGCGAACACACTCACGTTTTACGTTGGTCGGCTCCGCCCGTACTGTCAGTACGCAGTCTCTTTCGGAGGACGGATCTGACCACCCTTTTCAAGAATCTTTAAAAGATTCTTGTGATCACGAACCAGATTCTCATGTTATATCTGGAAATTCTCATGCCGGGTCCGACGATCCTCAAAATCGCGATGAGCGGAAGACAGCTCACAACGAAGAGCGTGATATGTCCGTTCGTACTCCAACATGGAGTACGCACTTTTTGAACGGTCTAACGACCATTCGATATGATGAGTCTGCACCGTCTGCTCCAACGAGCGACGCTTACCGCGCTCGTGACCAAGCCCCTCCTCCAAATCATGGAGGAAGTGATCGAGTTGTCGAACTTCGACTCTAAATCCGACACATGGGTCGGATCTAATTTTCCCTCCTCCGCCGCAACCATTGGTGGATTCCCACGGTGGTCAATGTTTCCTTGTGGAACGTATTCAAAACCACCGTGATGTGAAGAAGCAGCGAACTAGTTATCTTGTTCGCTTGCGCAGTTATCCACCTTCACATGACAGATGGGAGCCTTGTTCCCAGCTGGTTGTTGACGTTGAGGGCCTCGTCCGTCTGTATGACGAGATCTATCCGATGGATCAAAAGGTCCATCGAAAAACACGCGCCCTGGCGCCTGTAAATCGATTGCAAAACGTCAATCACTTTGCGCATCTCGATTAAGATGCGAGCCCTTCCCCAGGGCGAAGAAAGGGGATAGACATCTTTTTTACTCGCTTCGTGTTGTCAGCACAACACGGACAGGAACCACCCCACGTGAGGCATAGAAGTCCTGCCACACGACAGAACCGATGCAATTCATACCTTGCACCGGTTGGAGTTCGTTTCTCAAGCTTAACGCGAATCGCGTTAAGTCTTTGAAGCCAGTCTTCGCGTCCAATGTCTTTGACATTGCGAATGAACGCGCTCCGGGCTTGCATAAGCGAGACTTTATCTCGCTTTTTGCTGCCACTACACCATCGATGCTTAAAAAAGCATCAAAATAAAATTCTTCCACAGCGCGAAAGTTCTTCGCGCGGGGAACAAGGCCATGTAGCATTGTCGCAATAAATAAGGGATATTTATTGTGAGGAGCAGTCTCTTCAGAAAAGCTATAATTAGCTTTTCGGCAAAAGCCACGGTTTCTTCTCAGGGCAGACGAGTCATTTTAGTGTCTCCGATTACCTGAGTGGTACATACTGAAGCAGGGGTACCACAAGAACATATATTACGATGGCTTACGCCATCGCCATCACCACGCACAGAAATATATGGGGGTGACGGCACGGGAGACGGTGCTGGCGATGAGGAATCATCCTCCAAGTCGGAACCAAACATGCTTTGGCGAATGCTATCAGCACGTTTATCCGATTGAGCCCCCTCATTCGGAGGCTTATAGTCCGCCGCCTGACGATGATCAGGCCACGTTTTGTCCGAATCGCATTCGTAGTCGACCTCCAAAGAGCTTTCGCTTTCCGTGCACCCGCAACATTTAGAGTTGCGAGAGAAGATGATACTACGGCAGAAGGAACGTCAGCTGCAAGAGACAAAAATGCGTCGCCCGCGGCTGCATGAACCGCAGCCGAAGGCGCCGCACTATTCGCATACCGCATGGACTTGTTAACCATGAGATAGAATTGAAAAAAGAATCTGACCAATCAAGATTGTTTTAATAAAGTGTCTTATAGTGACCACTCTAACCCCATGGCAGTCAGAGTGATTGTCGTTTAAGGGAGGGGTGATGTTACGGGGTGTATCCTAACATAAAATTAACAGTAAAAGGTTGCCAATTAATATATAATATAAAAGGTAGATAATATTTGTAGAATATTACTTTACATAGTAATATTCGGAAAGCTTATCCTTGGTAGATATATACCATTATATCTACTTTGTTCGCGGTCCAGTCAGCGCTGGACGCGCGCAAAGAGAAAGACAGATAAGACTTTATTACATGTTTTGTATTAGTTTATAATTAAGTTAGTATTAAGTAGATAGAACAGAAGTACTTAATTATATTAATACAGTTTTTAATTGACCCTGTTTAAAGCAAGTGGTTTGAAGAAAGTCAACCTCTGCACGTACTAGTGCACGTGACGTGACGTGAGGCATTACTCGCACTGAGGCTGTAACGGGGCACTACGACTTGTACTGCTTCTATACAAGTCCACTTCGCCTTGCTTCAGTTGCGGGTGGTGCCTTCCGTTATTTGACGCACACTAGTACGTGTAGAGGAAGACTTCTCTTTAAGGAACTAGCTTAAATGGGGTAAAATGAAAACTGTATTAATATAATTAAGTATCTCTTCTTTCTATCTGTTAATTCTAACTTAATTAAAAACTAATATTAAACATGCAATTGAATTCTTATCTTATCTTATCTTATCTTATCTTATCTTATCTTATCTGTCTCTCTCTTTTGTTTACACCTACAGCTGATTAGTCTGCGGAATAAATAGATTAATGGTCTATACCTATTTATGGATAAGAATTCTGAACATTATTATATAAAGTAATATCCTCGAAATATTATCCACCTTTTAGATGATTTATTAATTAACAACCTTTAAGTGTTAATTTCATGTAACGATGCACCCCGTTACGGAGGTTGTGCGAAGTGGACATGTACTGAAGCAGTCAATGTCAGTAGTGCCCCGTTACACTATGCTTCATATTCGTATCTCCTTTTTAAAATGAAACTTATTTTGCTTTGGGTAGGAGGCTTTGGTAGGTTAAATTATTGCTTTGCCCAAGCGCAAAACGTAGCTTGAGTCAAACGCGACAACTCATCATGTTTTTGGCAGATTTCAAGCTTTTTTTTGCGAGAACTAATTTGCTTTAAGAACATCTGTTCTGGGGGGTTTGGGGAATTGGGAAGTTATTTCTTGTTGTGTTTTGGGTCGAAAGGGAGAACAGCAGTTTAACTCTTGTTTTAATTTTGTGCCAATCAGAGTGCGCGCCTCTTTTGCTCGATAGGTTATCAAGTATGAGAGGTACATCACGTACGATACTTGATATTTTTGCTATCCACGGGTTATATCATTTAAAAGAGGTTAGACTGGAATAATGGTATAGAGACAACCACCAAACTTTTAATATCTCAAAAGCAAAATTACTTATACGCTTTGTATTGTACTAAGATAGAATCTGAATAAGAAAAAAAACCTACATGTTCCAATTGCAAATGATAGAAGTCGTCGTCCTGGGCAGATTCGACGAAAAAATTCAATGCAAACATGAGCTCATATACATTGCTATACAAACCTTTACCATTCGCCTGCACAACCTGGCTTCTGGTTTGCACTCCCTCTATTATTAAATACCCATCTTGCCCGACTATCCAATGTGGTAGAGAAATGGTTGCCACTCATTATAAGAAAAACAACTGGTGCCCGACTCTACAAGCTCTCGCTTGTGTGTCGGAGTTCATTAGCCAATAGTCTCTGTCCTCGGCAACTCGGAACGCACAAGCAATGGCCCTCTCGTTCCTTTCACTGGGCTCATCGAATAGCGACGTTTACAATGTTGACCTCGTGATTGAGTCTGCAACGGTAAATTCTTTGGGGCCACGATTTAATCTGTGCTTTTCAATATCTAAAGTGAGCATGTGTGCGTGCTAGAACCTGCACGCCGGAGACCATTTCGAGGTAGGGGCGCTTCGCCGTGGCAGCATCTCTTCAAGTGATGCAGTCACTCGAATCTCAATCGATGGGACGCCAATGGATTCAACGCGTCCTATTTTCAATGGACTTAATCCGGTGTGGGATGAAACCTTTTTCTTTGAAAATGTCCGGCCAAACTCGACATTCAAGCTGTCTTTGTATGACGTGGACACGGACAAAGACGACAAATTGGGTTCTGCTTTCTTTGACATGATCGATGCCGTGGATGACGAGGAAAATGCGTTTGACTTGCCAATTACTTTAAAGGATCAAAGGGCTGGCGTTATTAGCATCACCGTACGTTAAGATAGTGTTTTGTGCTGCTTAAAGTCAAAACTAACACGGTGAATTTAGGTCATTCCCCAAAAGGTAAAGGCGGAAGAAGGGGCCGTGATGCGGGAAGTCGGCCCTGTCCGCTACTCTGTCCACACGAGTCTTTCAAAGAACGTTTTGGCCTTCTTGACTCCCAAAAAGGCAAAGCTCGCGTCCTCGGCTTACATTGTTCAGCTCCATAACATTCACCACTTTCTTCCTCGCGACCTTGAATGGAGCAAGTCGTACGAAAAGATTCAGCGCATTTTTTCCTCGAAACATAAAGAATCGGTTGTATTACGTCATGGCGTGAAAGCTCAACACGCTTTGGTGTACGAACACAATAGTAAACGCACACAGTACGGCGACTTGTCGTCTTCTGACGACTTTTTTGCGCTCATCAAGTATGGAAGACGTGACGACTTGCCTGTGCTTTATACGTATGTCATCACGTTTAATGGGTGGTACTTCTCCGAAACGGGTGCTAGCGTAATTCAGGACTTAATGTCCAAGCACATGCTGCACTCGGGTGCGGCCGATTCGGTCAAGTATGCCGGTGAATTTCGTATTCACAGAACCGATAATAACGTGTACAAGCTCGTGATTGATAACAATAGTGGCACCTATGCCCCACCCGTTGATATTTTGCCGCAGCTGAAGGCACTTTTTGAAGACAACTTTAAAGGTATTATTTGTGAGGTAGCGGATTACAAAAATGAAACTCTGATGAAAGACCGGATGGAAATTCTGGCGGCTTGGGAGGACGTTGATTAAGGATTGTTTGCTTAATGTGTGTAATGCCACTATTCTTTTTTTATTTTCGATTCTACTACATACTTTGGTAGTGTAATGAGTTAGCTCTTTAAAGATAGAGGTTACGGGATATTTTAAAAGCGCCATCAGGCGGAGGAAAAGCGTTTATTCAACTATGCTTTGATCAGTTAAGATCTCGGGCATATATCATACGCCAGTGTCTTGACACTTGCATGTATTGATGAGGCAGGAAAGCTTGCAAAAGCCGTAAGGTCGTACAGAAGAGCGCACAGGGTTTTAAAAATATGGAACGGAAAAACGAACTAAAAGTTGACTTGGTCATTATTTAATCTGCTAAAAATCGTGATTGTGATCAAGGCCTATATGTTCGACAAACAAGTGCTGCTGGGAATTATTTTTATATAAAAGTCAGCAGCAATTTATTTTCGTCATAAGCAAAGTCAAAAGATTACAAATCACAATTTAGCAATTCTAATGGTTCCCGAGTTTTGTTTTTACCCTGTACTTTAAATAAGGGTGTTGATAAACTCATCCCCCAATTTTGTTGATTCCACCCCCCAATTTTGTTAATTTTACTCCCATCGGAAGAACATTTCAGATACGGCAAATCCAATATCAGGTGTTGGCGCCAAAGATGAATGAAATAATGCCCAAAAAAACTTATGAAGCTGTATTTGGTTTTCCTTCTTCATTCTCGATTAACAAAAAAATCAAAATGCTAGCCGAAGTACAAATTTTGTCCTAGATCGAATGGTTAAATTAATAAATTGTATAAATCAGAAGGTAAAAATGCATTGTAAAGGAATATGAGGGATGTGGGCAAAAGAATTACAAGAATGGCTTAATAAATGTACGATCAAAATGGCGGGTTGGCAGAGTATCTGTGTGATTGCTCTGCGTGCTTTTATACATAACTTCAGATAGTCGGAGATTTGGAGTAGCCAATCAATAATTGAACCCTGATTTGCAAGAACGCTCGCGATATCAGTTTTGAGCGCTTCAGCAAAATAGTTGCCCAAACTTGGAAGTTGACATTTCGCGTTTCGTGAAGCTATCACGCAAGTTACGGAGATGGGCGAGTTGGACAGAAGTTCGTACTTTATGCGAGGCCTTCTTAGCTCTACTCATGTTCCGTCGGTGTGCTACATTTTCTGAAGCTATGAAATTACGTTGGAATATGATAGATTGCATAACGTTCGCGGTAAGAGTAATCGTTCGCAGTATATGTGCAGTACCGATCATGTGCATCTTCAAGTGAACTTTATTCTTATCAACCAACTCTACCACTGCGTACCACCGCATGCTCAGGAAAATGACCCAGAGCCAACGGAGATCGACTCAGGATTTACGCGACACCATTTCCTCATCATCTTCTGTATCTTCGTCGAAGAAATATCACTTTTGCGAGAAGCCTGATTATGTTTTCGAGCAATGTTCCAAGTTTAAAACAAAATAAGGAGAAGCATGCTCATAGCAATTAACTAAATCAATCGGCTGCTAGCTTCAATGGTTTCGCATCTTACGCGGTTAACTCTTCACATTCTCTTGCTCGCTGAGTCGAAGAAGGGGAAATTGTCGAAGGGGAAGAGATATCGACATCGGCTATAAAAGCGATACATCCAGAGAATAAACTTGTTCGTAAACAAGGAATTTTTAACGGAACACCTGTCACTATCATGTTTGACAGTGGTGCAACCTATAATGTCCTTCACCCAGGTTTGGTTCAGAATATGACACACTCTGGTGTCTCTCAAGTCGCAAGATCTGATGAACATTAATTCGAGCTCGTTCCATTAAAAAAGGCATTGCAACTATCGTATTTGATCGATATAAATTTTGCATTTACAAGTCATGGAATAACCATTGGGCTCTGGTCATTATGTCATCTTAGAAAGGCCGCGGTTTAAAAAAGTATCAACCTCAGTTTAATCGGCAGTCTCATGACATTTTGTTTCCGTACGATTGTGTACCGTCGATGAGCAGTAATCGGGAACCAATTACTGATATTGCTGTGGAAGTTGCGGCTGTGGACTTTGAACGCAAAGCCAAGATACCCGAGTACGATGAAGTCTACCTTGTGAAAAAATCTGTGCTGTTATTCCAGAAAGTGATACGGTACTGCAACCGATCAGTACTCTTTTAAATGAGTTCAACGATGTTTTTCCAGAGACACTTCCTGAGGA